>NC_068983.1:19916449-19918175 GCF_001194135.2 Octopus bimaculoides | reverse complement strand
GAGAGAGAGAGAGAGAGAGAGAGAGAGAGAGAGAGAGCACTTTGTACTCATGTGTCTTTCCCTCCGTGCCTGCGGTTACCGTGATCTTTTCCGTGGGTTTTTCTTTCAACTGATAAACCTAATCTTTCTTTTTACGTTTTTAATGTCTTCAGATAGGCAATCCACTTTGATCGTTTCTTCTTTTTTTCACGATCCCTTTTGATCGGAATTGTATAGTTCTCTTTTTTTTTTTCGAAAAGAAAAGCTTTACATTGTATTTTGTACCCTCTGTTTTCAGCCCCTTGTGGCTAATAAAGAAACATCTATCTCTATGTCTGTCTGTCTGCCTGCCTGTCTATGTATGTATGTATGTATGTATGTATCTATCTATCTATCTATGTCTATTTATATACTATCTATCTCTCCATCTATCGGTATGTCTGCCTGTCTGTCTATTTATCTATCTATCTATTTATCCGTCTTTCTCACTATCTATCTATCTCTCTGTCCATATATCTATATATCTATTTATTTGTCTGTTTGTCTCTCTTTCTGTCTATATGTATGTCTATCTATCTACCAAATTCATAAATTCATCCGCTCGGAGCTATAGTAAAAGACACTTGCCCAAAATGTCACACAGAGTAACTGAACTCGAAGCTAACTTTTACTGAAGCGGACAGCCTTAGCCTATAGCTATTTCTAATAAAGAAACTTCTTTACTCATCTAAATCACACATACAGTGATAGAGTAGAGCCAAAGTTTAGTGTTACTAACAGACTTCATTCGGCGTTAATTTATTTCGATTGCGCATTTGGTGCATACAGCAAATGAGATGAGAACTAACCAGTTAGATTTATTTTATTTGACGTATCATTAGTGGAACTTTAATACTTCATGAGAGACCGGTAAAGCTAGATAAACTTATGTGCATAATGTCTCACATCTTGTCAATATTCTGTGTTGAAAGACTTTATAGTTAATACAATTAGTTCTCATATCAAAATTACTGACATATACTACCATTAGATCTATTTCACGCATACACACAAACACGTATATATGCGAGCATATATACATATATATATGTAAACACGCACACACACATATATGTATATATATATATATATATATATATATATGTGTGTGTGTGCGTGTGTGTGTATGAGCACATGTATACGTATATCAATATACATATATGTGTGTGCGTGTGTTTGAGCGCATTTATATATATATATATATATATATATGTGTGTGTGTGTGTGTGTGTGTGTGTGTATGTGTGTGTGTATGTGTGTGTGTGTATGTATGCATGTAAGTCTCCATATATGTATAGCGTAATAGGACATTATATAAACGACAAAGGAACAAGAAATTATATAATGAACTTCATTAGCTTAACCATTTCTGCTATTAGATGTAATGCACTCACATTTGAGTGCTTCTGCATAACCTTACAGTTTTGTCATATATGTAGCTCCGACGAAGCAGTAAGGTGATACGCAAACACTCAGATAAGAATTCATTCCTTAATGTCTTGTCATTTATATAATCTCTTCTTACACTCAGTACTTGACTGACACTTTTTTCTGAAGTATACGTATACTGAGTTGTAACATTAGGTGTGTATAGTATCAAACGAAACGTGTTAATGTGTGTGTATGGGCCGACCAAAGCCTTGTGAGTGGATTTGGTAGATGGAAACTGAAAGAGGTCCGGCGTATATATATATATATATATATATAT
>NC_068983.1:19913367-19914379 GCF_001194135.2 Octopus bimaculoides | reverse complement strand
TAATAATAATAATAATAATATAATAATAGTAACATCGTTAGGAATGAGAACCCAGGTTCGAAATTTCCCCGAGTCACCTGACGAAGGCTGGAGGGTATATCAGCCGAAACGTTGTGTTAACAACAAACAAGATGAGGACAAATATCCGTCAAATGTAAATAATGAGAATATAGATTGGTAAATGTTTTTATTTTTCATTCCCTTTCGAAATTATCCCTATTTTTGTGGTATGTAGTCTTTTGCTACTCTTTCTAGCGGGTCAGATTCCTATTATAGGCATCTCTGTATTTTAAATGAATAATACATAGTCTATTGACTGATTTTTACTGTCGCTCGAGAGTAAAAATATATATATAAATTTAGTAAATGGAGTAAAACGCATATGTTAACTGAATACTTTTATTTCCAACATATGTTTCGAAGGTTACAAATTATACCTTCCATAGGAATAGGTGATATTGATATGAATGTAATCTTCTCTTCAGGGAAATGCATGAGAGCCAGCTTAAACGTAAGACATTTTAACCGAATATGAGAGCTGTAGTTGGAGAAGATTGTTACGTAATTTATTCTGATATATACATATATATTTATATACTATTTTACTTGTTTCACTCATTTGACTGCAGTCGCTGGAGCACCGCATTAAAGAGTTTTAGTGGAAGAAACCGGCCACAGGACATATTCTATGTAAGCTTAGTATTTATTGTATCGGAATTTTTTGCCGAACCGCTAAGTCACGGAAACATAAACACACCAACAACGGTTATCAAGCAGACACAAGCACACGCACGCACGCATTCATAGATGGTGGGCTTCTTTCAGTTTCCGTAAAACAGATCCACTCACAAGGATCTGGTCGGCCCGACGCTACAGTAGAAGGCACAAGTCCAAGGTGCCACGCAGTGGGATAGAACCGGGAACCATTAGGTTGGGAAGCAAGCTTCTGACCATACAGCCATGTATGTGTGTGTGAATGTGTATATATATATATATGTATGTATATATGTGT
>NC_068983.1:19907323-19913357 GCF_001194135.2 Octopus bimaculoides | reverse complement strand
ATAATATATATATATATATATATGCGTTTGAGTGTGTGCGTGTGTGTGTGTTGTGTGTATGATTTGTATATGTATATGCACACACACACACACACACACACACACACACACACACACCACACAGACGCAAATGTATTTACGTATTTATTTAAGTTTTGATCACTTGATGGTTGTTTTGTCGCTTCTTGCATCAAACGTAGAAACACACACGCGCTCATATGTTAAAATTCAATTCAATGAGTTTATAGTTACTACTGTAATTGTGAAGTAAGAAATAAGATACATGAAATAGCGTAGAATTATTGCGTGATTGGATAATGTTTTGAATGCTCAGTCCTAGGCCAAATATATTTATGTCTAGTAAGAAAAATCATAGCTTTTGGACACTATGGAATATCTGTGGATAATAAAGAATTGTGTATAAAACACAAAGCATTCAATTAAAAGAGTGAACTGTGCATTACTAATTTTATGTGGGTTGTGCAAGCAACATGAATAATTGGCAACAGGCTGGTATGACCAGTTCGCATGCCAAGTTTGTTGCTTTAATCATCGCCACCATCACTTGACCTGCCGCTGCGTAATACCACAATGGCTACGAGAAGGGTTGTGATAAGAGATCCTTCTCCTAAATATAAACAGATAAACAATTCCGATGAGTTGAATTTATAGATCACAGCCAGAATCATTTGATTGACTTCAAGTTGACTCAGGTCATCTCCAACTAAATCTACGGGGCTAAGCAACATCTAAGCCACAATAGCAGCAACAATACTACTATCGTGAACAAGAACATCATCAACAACAATGATAAGAACATCAACAGCAAATTCAATTCTGATTGAAATATCTGCAAGCCTTTCTGATTCTGTCGTTGTTATCCTTTAGCTCTAGAAGCCAATCTATTATTATTAGGAAGGTCATCCTGTCAGTTACGTTTGCAAAAGTATTAAAGTACGATAAATGTGTTATATATGAATTGTGAGAAAGGGGTCAAATGTGGAGTGAAGATCGATAATATTAGGTTTCCTGAATAGTAGTTATCAGTAAAGTCATTAACAACTGCTACATCATTCGATCATTCAGCTTTTCTTGCATCTCCACAACCTCTTCCTTTTATCTACATCTGAATCTTCCTCTTTTGCATTCATTTTTATTCCTTCCTATTTACTGTATTTCTCTTATATATACTCTTATTCTCCTTCTAGATGTAGATTTTTCTTTCTCTTTCTTCCATTTATCTACATCTATAGCTTCCTCTCGTTTACTCCTATTCCTCATTCGTCAATCTTTTAGTTATATATCCTCCCCATTTTACTTTCACTTTATATATTTATTTTGTTATTTCTTTCACTTTTTATGAAACCTATCGCTCATGTCTTAACACTTCCATACTATTCACTCTCGTGCTGTTTTCCTTTTATTCTTTCTTTTTTTTTATTTAATTTCTCCCTGTCGCTAGTTCTTACTTTATTCCTCCATACACTGACAAATTCTCCTTTTTTTAATTCCCATCTCATTAACCCTATAATACATTGCATTTCAATCTTTCTATTCAACTTTTACCACTCTATATACGTCTTTCTATCTCAATGCTTCTGCATTGCTCTATAACCTCGTTATTTCGTTTCTCAACTCATTGTTCTATAATGGAGTCTATTTAAATCATGTAAAGTGGCATTAGTTGCTCAAGGCTTGAATATATCTCCCTTCTGAAGTAAACGCTTTTGAAAATTATATCGCTTTGACGTATTTTTGTCTTCCTTTCATTTCATAAATTCACAGATTCACATCTCCGTTTTTCTGAAATATCACTCAGTTCCAAATTTAAAGCAACATCTCTCCAATGTTCTTTTCACAGATTATATCTCATTGTTTTATATTACCACGTGCGGGTAATCCTCTTTTCTTTACACTTTATTACTTTATTTCAATCATTTCTACTTCACTCACTCTCTTTACTCTTTCCCTTTCCTCTATCGTATGTACAAACTCTTCCCTGCAGATTTACTAACAAATGCACAAATAAACTGCATTTGAATTATTAACTATGTATTTCAATTTTCTGTTTCTTCTCATTTATTTTCATTTTTCAAATATCTTTTCCTTCATGTCCTTTCTTTCTCTCCCTCTCTCCCCCCCTCTCTCTCTCTCTCTCTCTCTCTTTAGAAACTAATTTTCCAAAAGCCCACACTCTATAGATATCCTTTCAACACATCTGCCATTCTTACCTTCTCCCTCCCTGTCATTTTACTCCTCCACATTTATTCGACTTCCATTTTTCTTTCTCATATTCACTATCATTTTCATTATATTCTATCCTCATGTGATTGAATTATAAAGCAGTCATTCTTTCAAATCCCTTATTTTGGCATTTTCATTTACTCAAGGTTATCCTCTAAAGTGCTGGTTTCAATAGCTAATATATCAATTGTTTATTATGACGTTAATAACTTTCATAATATTCACAATCTCCGGTGACAGCCAACATACTCTTAATTCTCTTACTTTTAGCACTTCGTCTCCATTTTGGTTTTGCTCTAATGCTTACTACTAAACACTTACGTCACCCTCATCTGGAGTATATGTGCATTTTTCTTAATTTCATATCTCAACTATAAGTTGTTATTCGACCCTTAACTTCAATGATTCATCTGAAATATTAATTCAGTCTATTGCTAGCAGCTGCCTACCTATGATATAGACTTTTGATGAACAGATGGCATCAATCACTATCTCAGCAGGAGGTTTCTACTGTCCAATCTAATATCGAATGGATTTGTCGACTACATTTGAAAGCCAGAATGAGATTTTATCAATTTGTTATGTAATATGCCAGATACGAGTGCTAAGTCTATAAGTATATTTCTGACACGGACAATAATGATTTAAATAAATATTTGTGCATGACAGTAAACACAATCCAATAATGAATATCTCATCAGAATGGACAGTCCTCTGTTAGATATGTATAATCCTCTATTCTAATCGAGAGGCTATTTATTCTGTCAGTGACATATAACATAAAAGGGAAGAAGATATATATGAACTTGGTTTAATATTTTCAGGGATAAATTCAAAGAAATTATAATAATGATATTATAAGCAACTATTTTTATTTTTCGATGTTCAAAAAATAAGAAAAATATAATGCTTTACTATATCTTCCAAATAGGTCTACTCTGAATAGAGTCTAAAATAAATGCAAAATAAAAAGTGATTAGTGCATAAGAAATCATTGTACATGCGGTATTTTCAGGATTGACTATTGTTTAAATCTGTAGATGAAATAAAAAATATAAAGATGTCTGAAAAATAGGTAAGCAGTCAAATGTTTGTATTATAGAATATTAATGGAAGTTTAGTGACGAATAACATATATGATATAATTTAGAAGGTTCATATATAAGACTACAACCACACATCGATTTTTGTTCACGACTTGTTTTCTGCTATATTCTCCTGAATGTTGGGCACATTTATCACACAAATTCAGTGACATACACGAATATATAAATTCTTTAACACCAGTTTCCAAAACATGGCTTCAGATTAAAATTACTTCAAAATAAGTTTAATCTGCTTCCATAATTTTTTTTATTTTTAAGAAAATTTAAATGTCCAGTAAGTTGGTTGCAACGACGAGACATAAACTAAAGAATTTCCCACCATATGCATATTACCATGCGATATCCTCCACCCTCGGCAGGTCGAATACCGCGAATCTCCATCTCTGTCTTTCTTGTGTGTTTAACCCTTCAGTGTGTTTAACCCTGAAGTATTCAGATTAAGCTGTTAAATGTAATGCTTATCTATTCACATCGTATTTTTTTTAAATCCCGTGGCTTCAAGATTTTGATGACGCGTTTGTTTATTATTAGAATGATATTGCAGAGCACGTGTGAGAAGTTGGATCTGACCAGTTTGATCATGAAAGTAGCAGAATATTTTGGCCAGATATAGCTACTTTAAGTCTTTCTGATTTTTGATATAATCTAACCACAATTTAATGACCTTTCTCCTGCTTTCAATTCTTTTCACCTTCTAATAAAAGTCTTTGTAAACTATATTTCTAATTAAGCATAAAACATATTTAATTTTAACTTTTATATTTCTTGATAGCTAATAACATTTTCGTACAGTTTTGGCATTCTTTGTATTTTCTAACTGGTTTTATGTTGTGTTCATGATAGTTGCAAATATGTTATTGAAACTCACTTCTCAAAGACTTGCAATCTATTTCATAGCAGATATGAAAATCTCATTAAATGAAATTAGAATAACAGAGATGATATCAATATACGCAACCAAAATTACAGCCATTTTTGGCAATGATGTAAACGTTATTAGATATTCATAAAAATAGGTTTTAATAAAGCGGACCTTCTTCAGTTGAGACTGCCGGTGGTGGTCCTCAGTGTGAAAAAACTTATCTCAAGGTAATCTAACGACTTAGATTTGATATATGATGCGTGTTAGAAGTGAAGAGAGGAAGAATCAAGAATTACCAAGTCGTGATATACGTTATATAATAGACACGAAGAATCACAGAGGAGAAAATTGAATTAATTAGAGAAATCTATATGACTGAAAAAAAAAAAACTAAACGCTCATGATATTACAAAAGATGCACCAGAAGTAAATGAGAGAACCTTTATACTCTGGTTTGACAAATAAGAATTAGCGACTAAACTTTCTTTGAAGAGAATATACAAAGCGATTTTCAGTTTTAGTGAAGTGGTGTCAGATAAAGAGTATGCAAAGTAAAATGTGAACATATCACGGATAGAACGCCGTAATAACAATTATCTAAATTAGGGTTAAACGGGAGACAAATACTCGTATTTAGTATAGTCTGATCAAAAATGTGCACAAAATGTTAATCTGTGGTTACTTCCTCGCAGACTGAAGCGGCCTACTGGCATGATCGTGGACTTTTTAGATTCTGACCTTAAGTCCAACTGAAGTCAGCATTGCATTTCATCATTTCGGGGACGATAAATAAAATTACCAGTCATGTACTCAACTGATAAGCTCCCAGTGTAATCCCTGGCCCAGGTTAAAATGTGAAACAAATATTTCATTCCAGTCACAGAAGAATACATTAAGAATTATGATCATAGCGAAACAAATGTGTGCAAATAGTGCATAAAGAATAATTGTAAGCTCTACGTAAAGGTGCAAAACATCTCCAAGGAATAAGTCGAAAGAAATGCTTCCTTGTATATCGAAATACAACCAAGATACAACTCCATTAAAAACTAATTCATTTTGAACGTCCTTTAGCACAGAAAATAAACGGAAACGAAACAATCAGTAATATCCATATATGCACAAACACGCATATACGCATATACATATATTCACACACGAACACATTAAATATACATGTACACATATATAAACACGTGTATAACTGAGTATGTATTTATATATTTACCTATCTATACATATTTGTCCGTGTTTGTGTGTATGTGTGTGTAAACACTTTTGTATACTTATATTTGTGGTATGTGTCTACATATAACTGCATATATTTGACAAAGTTCAGTACACAGTGCTTCTTCTTCAACTTCAAGATCATTAATTATCTCTCTCCTTACAAGCGAAAGACAATCTTTGGCAAATTGTTACTAGACAGTGCCAAAATATTATCAAATGTAATCTCAAAAGGGCACGGAGATAAGAAATGTGACTGCTTGGTGTATTTTCATTGTTTGTATGTCATTGTGTGAATCACTGATGCAAAGGTCACTTTATACTAATACATTCATACATACATACCTACATACATACATACATACATACATACATACATACATACATACCTACATACATATACCTATATGTGCATGAAACGGTATATAACATATATATACCTAGATACATTTAAGCATATATGCATATATACACATATATATGTATAAATATATTATATGTATCTGTACTTATCTATCTATTATCTATGTGTGTCTCTCTATATATGGACATATATATTGACTTACGTATTAATATACATATACGTATATATATA
>NC_068983.1:19904830-19907004 GCF_001194135.2 Octopus bimaculoides | reverse complement strand
TATATATATATATATATATATATATATATATATATATATATATATCCCTATTTATAGAAGGAATCCTGGAATTTAATGCATAATGCATTTCATTTGATATATTTTAATTCATCAGAAATATACATGCAATTAAGTTCGTTATTCATTATATTATTTTTTTAAAAGGAGTCTGCATACAGGCTACATGCAGTGAGGAAGGGTGACTGTGATGTGTAAAATGGACGAGCGGTAGTACATTTTGGGAACTTTTGACTGTGGCGACAATCTGATATTGGCCCTTGCAGATTCATATAAATATTCTTAAGTATCCATCTTATTTTACCGAAGATTAATACGCAGCTATTTTTAGATGTTGCACTTTTATCATACTCACTTCATAGAAGCCTTAAAGTGTATACTTAAGTTTGGTGAGATTGTTTGTTCTTACTGGTTCTCAAATGTTAGCAAATAATGTCTCACAAACGCCAGAAATTGTATTCTCTACATATAGACTTATGCTTAATTAAGATCTTGGTGCAATAAGACAACTAGTATCTATGAAACCGCTTGGTCAGCACAGAGCACATCTTAAAGACTATACTACAGAAGCAAGAATTTGAAATGCACTGCAATACTTCTCTTCCGGATGTAGCCGTAAATCTATCCTAAATCAGGTAAAATCACGTACAAGGCGGGACGATACTGCAAAAAATATGGATTGCTTAAAAGTTCCTGGACTTAAGGGTATTGCGAGAATTCTAGCTGGACTCTTAACATACCGAGTTCGTTTACAGGGCTTAGAAAAACTGAAGGAACGCTGCAAAAAGTGTGTGAAACTGAGAGGAGTATATTTTGAATAAAATTATAATTAACTGATCCTCCTGTATTTTCTGTGATCCAAAGCCAGGAACATTTCAGCACCCCTTCGTAATAACGGATCCCATTTATTAGGTTACCATATTTGCTCCACCATTCAAGAGCAGCTTTTATCCAGAAAATTTCTGTGTGAGACGGGTTAACCTTCTTATAACTACACCATTTGTTTCTATTCTGCTGGATAGCAACTGGGACGACCCACATCTCAAAAATTTTAAATCAGGCTTATAGTTCCAAGCCCTGTCAACATTTTTAGCACAATTAAACCTCACCGGCTGCATGGTCTTAATAATTCCTTATTGTCAATATAGTCTCGATTAACGTCATATCTGCAATAACGTGATGATATCGTCCAAGTATAACGTGTATTACATTAAGTGTCTCGGTTTTTCAATCCTTCTACCTTCTCCACAACAGAAGAGACAAAATACAAAAGGATGATGGGGAAGCATATCACCGACGCAGCGATATATGATATCATATATCTCCGCCAGATATCATATATCTCCACCAGACAATAAAATCTTACTTACAGTATATCTCTGCTTCCAAGGATTCACTCTTTACTCGAAACTAGAATCGGTGTATGTGTAGTTTCCACTTTGCCAAACATACACTTCTCATCTCAACATTAGCCATAGCTCTACTGAATCTAATCCATATTCTCCTCTACTCCTTCAGATACACTTACTTGCCTTACTAATTGTCGAACGTATCTAATGCACTGTAACTCTTTGATCATACGATTAGTTGCATAAAAGACATCTCCTAATGTTGTCAACCTCATGCGCGAACGCTTATAAGAGAGTAAGGGCCTACTAAATACACAAAATATTTTTAGTTGGGCGGCTAATTAGGTATATGACCCAAGTATACCACAAAGTGTTTTAAATTGTATACCATCACCTCCAGTATTTAACTAGTATTTTATTTCTTGATCTTGAATGGATGAAAGCATAGTATACCTCCACGAGATTTGAAGTCAGAAAGTAAAGACCTAGGACAAATATTACAAAGTAGTTTTTCAGACGTTCTAACGCTGTTGCATTTCTTGTAACTATAGTGGAACCATTACATCCGTCCCTCAAATAAACATATGAATTCGTAGTATATATATATATACTACGCGCAGTAAATATATATATACGAGGCGCAGGAGTGGCTGTGTGGTAAGTAGCTTGTTTACCAACCACATGGTTCCGGGTTCAGTTCCACTGCGTGGCACCTTGGGCAAATGTCTTCTACTATAGCTTCGGGCCGACCAAAGCCTTGTGAGTGGATTTGGTCGACGGAAACTGAAAGAAGGCCGTCGTATATAT
>NC_068983.1:19899900-19904638 GCF_001194135.2 Octopus bimaculoides | reverse complement strand
ATATATATATATATATATATATATACACTCAAGTTTTTCTCTCTTTGATACCCGTATAGATAGATTAAGTGTGTTCACCTTGATGCAACGAAAAATACAGGATATGAGAGCTGGTGTAGGCGAGAAATGACTGCGGCAGTACTTGCCAGTTACACTATTTATCGACTACAAAGTAACGAAAATAACTTTGGACTTCCCCTAGATTTTATCTCACATCTCCATGATCCGGAACAAATAATGCAATACATTACATGTCACGAAGCTGACTAGTGCTCTGTTAACAATATTTAGTATTAACTCACAGCGGGTGATTTATCTAGATTATTAGAGCTTCGTAAAAATTATTTTCGTGTTTAATCTCAGCCTTTCTTGCTGAGTTCAATTTCACCTTGGACATTTTTCTTTTCACTATACCACCAGTAAAACAGGCACCAGCGAATTATATGGTGTAATATAAGCTGCAGCACATTATTAAGCCAAATTATTGCCCCTTGTTCCTAAGTTATAAATCAGTAATACTTCTTCAGCTGAATTGACGTAACCGTTGAAAACGTCACGAGAGACATCGATCGGTCCTTCACTCCAGTATTCGAACGCGTTACATTCAAAGTTCAAACAGCGCTGTCGCTGTAGATGTGTTTTTTTCTTTTCATTTCATGGTTCCCTGGGTCGATAAAATAAATGCGAGGCGAGCACAAATTCGATTTAATCGAATATACCCATCTGCCAAATTATGTGGCCTTGTGTCTATATTAGAAATCAATATTTTAAATATTACTTGTAACAGAACAACTACAAAATACCGCAGTCACAGCCGCATCACTTATACTGATTATTTCCGCCTTCAGGGAATTTACGGTAAATTTCTCTTCCTATGCATAAATTATTACCCTAACTCATATCAATCTACTCATTCATTTATATATTCATTACGTTTTTGATTTTATATCATCAGAATATAATCACATTTCGCACACGATACACTGAATATATGCCTATGCCACTTTGAGAATATGTATGAATATGTACACATACTGTATATATATATATATATATATATATATACATATATATGCATATATATACATATTTATATATGCATATTTATATACACATATATACATACATATATACATATATATGCTCATATATATGTATATATATATATATATATATATATATATATATATGTGTGTGTGTTTGTGTGTGTTTGTGTGTATGCATATTTATATTGTATGGATATTTGCACATTCACACACACACACACACTATATATATGCATACAAATATATACATATATATATTCGGATTTACATAAACGAGTGTCTGTTTAGCAGACATTTCCGTGTGAGTATATATATATGTATATATACGCAAATATAGGCGTGTATGTACATATATCGGCATATATATAGATATATATTTCTTTATATATGTATATATATTTGTATATGCATGTGTTTGCATATTTATGCATAAATGTGTATTTAGTTATACGTACATATATGTATTTATTGTTAATTACTTACCAAGATAAAAGAATGGCGCATTATTATTATTATTATTATTATTATTATTATTATTATTATTATTATTATTACGCATAATTATACATCTCTGAACGAAATATGAAGCGAATTACAAATGCTGCATCAGCGTCTATCTATCTATCTATCTATCTATCTCCTTTAATCATTTATTTCCCTCTATATACTCAACAATATACATATAGATCGCTCACACCTTGTGTCTCTTGCTGCTTATTTTGATGTCGTTCATTTTGTATTCATTTCTTTCTGTATACTCATCGTAAATTAGCTGGCAATTATGATTCCGAATAGGGAAATGTTATGTAAGACTGTCGGCCAAATTACCAACAAATAACAAATATAGACATCTAATCCAAATTATTCTAAATTACGATTATACATCACTATTATGATGATTTACCTCTAAATAAACCTATACGGCAACGACCTCTTAGTAAAAACATAGGTTGAATTATAAGCTTGGAGAAAAATGCATAAGGGTAATGGCAACACATAACAGTTGTTGCGCATTTTCATGTTTCTGTGTTCGTTTAGAAGTAGTGTACAGATAATAAAATATGTGCCTAGTGTTTCAAGTATTGACCCGTACAAGTCTGTGTCACCTAATAATGGGTAATAGGACTGGGGCACTGAAAGTTAAGTGACGTCTCTACGGTCACACTTACTCTAGCGATATAAAGAGTGCAATTTGCACCAAAACGGAAATAAAAGATTTTCTCTCGTGGTAACAAGTGGAGCATAGTTTGTTCTAATAGAACATCTACATTTAAGTAGGGATAAATATTACCTCTCTGTATTAATACTGCCTCTGCCACTTATATATTTTTTCACAAGCTAATTAGCTAACTGCGACACCTGCCCTTGCTGTTGTGGCACAGTCAATCTATATATCGCTGGCGGGAAGATGAATCGCTGCTACCACTAGCGGTCAAGTGACCATCGTTGAAAAGACCAGACAATGTCGAAATCACGTAACCTGGTGATATCGGCGCTGGAGGGTGCAGGAATTTATCTTCCCGATAGCGATATAAGCAAGAGTGCATTTTGTATCAAATAGCCAATATAAGAGTTTCTCGCATTGAAATCAGAAACGGATTAAGTGGGGATAAATATTACTCCTCGGTATTAATACTACCTCTGTCGAATATATACAGCTTTTAACATATGTTTACATATAGGAGCAGGATTAGCTATGTGCTAAGTAGCTTGCTTACCAACCACATGGTTCCGGGTTTACTCCCACTGCGTGACAACTTCGGCAAGTTTCTTCTACTATAGCCTCGGGCCGACCAAAGCCTTGTGAGTGGATTTGGTAGACGGAAACTGAAAGAAGGCCGTCGTATATATATATGTATATATGTATGTGTGTGTGTGCGTGTGTGTGTCTGTGTTTGTTCCCCCAACAACGCTTGACAACCGATGCTGGTGTGTTTACGTGCCCGTAAATTAGCGGTTGGGCAAAACAGAACGATAGAATATGTATTAGGCTTACAGGGAATAACTCCTTGGTTAGATTTTCTCGACGAAAGACAGTGCCCAAGCATAGCCGCAGTCAAATGACATACAAATAACAGAATATAAATGAATAGTCTTTTTATAATTTTAGATAAGCTACCTGACTGAAACAATAAAACAGCCATCTTTATCTTTTATCTTCATAATTTACTTGTTTCGTTTTTTAGACTGTGGCCATGCTGGAGCACCAAAGATTCTCCACGAACGAATCGACTACAGATCTTTTTATGCTTGGTACTTATCCTATTGATCTCTTTTGCCGAACCTCTACTTACGTAAACTCGCCAACACAGACAGAAAAATACACACAGTACACACGCACTCAAGCGCTCGCGCGCATACACACACAGAAAAACACAGACACACACGCAGAAACACACACACAGACACCCGCATGCATACATATATATGGCAGGCTTCTTTCATTTTCCATCTACTTAATCCACTCACGCGGAATCCGTCAGTCCGAGCATTAGAAGTTATCGGCCGTAGGTGATACACAGTGGAACTGAACACGGAAATGTGTTGTTGGCAAGTAAACTTCTTACCAAACAGCTACATCTATGTATTTTCATTTACATAAATATATGCAAGTTACATGGATTCACATGTATGAATCTTTTAATCGGGAGGAAAACGCCATCGGTGACCGATTTCAAGGCATCTATAATTGGTGGACGAGGGGCAGAATGTCGTCATTAATCTCCAATATAAACCTGGATCCTTTAAACAGAGACGAAGCTTATAAAAGCACCCAGAGCTTGGTGCTTTTGCACCCAGATGATAGCTTAAATCTAATATCATGTAGTGATTTGATCTCAGACCGCAAAACGCCGAAACAAATACCGAAAGGCATCCGGTTTTAAATCCTAACAATTAGTGCAGTTATAAAAATGGAAGGAATCACAATTTAAAATCCGACACGCTGTACATCAAATACTTTCAAGAATAATTTATTATAAGAGACACTACTTTTACAGAACTTGCTCAGATATATTCATTGAAAATTTATCTGGGAGAGCCATAGGTAGATGTTTGATGAACTTGAATAAGCATTCAATTGGTAAATTTATACCCTGGGTATTTCCAGACGTTAACTGGGTGTTCATATCGTTTGTTCGCCTACTAATCTATTTACAGATCATAGATCAGAATGAGGGATTATTTACTTTGGGAAGTAACCGGTCTTGTACGCGTAGTTTATGTTCATTGGTTCACGTATCTCAAATAACTATACTTCATTTAGTTAGGTCGTAGCACTACATTTTTGGAGTATCCTGACGTAGAACGTTTCCCACTAAAATCATTTCGAATGCTTGTTAAGTCTGTTCCATTTAATACATTGCATTCTTAACATCTTTATAGCAATTCCATTCATTAATATATTTTGTCATAGCTTTGTAATACAACAGTTTTTTTTTCTATTTATATACACCACTATATAAATGAGTGATATGAGCTTCACTCAAACATCCTGAATCTGCCTATCAATAGTTGGTCAATTTATATATTTTCTACATCTTACATTTCATTGAGTATTCTAGTTTTTGAACAGCTTAAATGTACTGTTTTATATAGATTTATATATTTTAACACATAGTCTCACGCATACATAGACTCAAACACACACAGAAACACACACACACACACACACACACACACACACACACACA
>NC_068983.1:19895833-19899875 GCF_001194135.2 Octopus bimaculoides | reverse complement strand
TATATATATATATATATATATATATATATATTATTTCCCACTTACACACAGATATGCACATATATATAAACCTATGATCTTCTACTTATCAAGCTAACCATATGCATTCAAATACGCTTACACACATATGTACACAAACATATACCTAAGCATTTAACAGTGTCTCATATACTTGCCTACGTTGTATTATTTAATGTGAGTGAGAGGTAGAGAAAGATAGAGTGGAAGAGAAGGACGAAAACCGGGTGATACTTTGTTTGATTATTGTTAAAAGGAAAGCGAAACAGGTAAACATTAAGTGCTCATGAAACAATGACAAATATAGATGTTTCATATTTAGCGATGAAGAGTAAATTAAATATTCCAGCAATATAAACAGGGTGTGTGAAACTTGAGTAAACTTTCTAGCATGCTTTCGTATTTGTGTAATTATAAGTTCAAAAGAATAAATTTTAAAACATTTTGAGATAATTAATTATTTATTTGATGCTATGCTTATAAAGCTAAATGTAGAATTTTCTAGAAATATGAAACAACCTTTGTCAACAATGTCAATAACATCCATTATAAAACAACTCAATTTAATGTCTATAATGAATTTAAATTTACGATACTCATTGCTAAACATGATATTATCATTATCGTGGTTATATTATAATTATAAATGTAATTAGTGTAATATCTAGATACATCTTGCGGATGCTGTAGGATGCATCGTCAGTGATATTTTTTGTATCTAAGGGGGTTAAGTGTCTTTAAACATCAAACACCCTCGTCGAGCTGACTATTAAGTCCCAACATTGTCTCAACATTAAGTCCCAACTTGATTAAGTCTTAACATGCTTATAAATAATTCAGTCCATGGGACTGCTACCTTCATCCAAATAAATCCTTGTCGTGACATTTGAAGCTTTATTGACGCAACCGGAATTAATCAGCTCCCAAATTACATCCTAAAAGCAGCAAACCACTGCTCGGCGCTCTTTATCCAAAGACACCAAATGGTCTTGTCTGCAGCTTCTGTAAACGAATTTGTACCCCTTCTCTTTACCGCAAAAAAAAAAAAAAAAAACTATAAGTCCACTCAGAGGTTTCAAGAATGAACGTCCTACAAGACCTCGAAATTCAACATCTGTTGCCTCACTGCCTGCCTGCCTGCCAGGCAGCACCGCTATTCCAGTTCTTCGTATTTGGTAAGTTTCCTTTCCTGCGCTTCCTCCATGTGTTCTACCCAGAGAATTGACATTAAAGTTTTTGTTTTTCATTTGAAACTCATGGAAATTCTCAGAACCTGTAAAGTATCTGGCCAATTTAGAGCATATTGTGATATCCGTATAGGCAAGGACAACTTTACCTATCATTCCTTCTTCAATCGCAAAACCAATCATTTTGTATATACATGAATGCAATAACTCCACTATTACTTGTTGAAAAATATTAAGATCTAGGCGCACCATAGTTTCAGCTACTGAAGTATTTTCTTCAATGATCCCCAGTGAAACGAAAAAATATATATCAACTTCAAATTCTTGCAACGCAATATTCGTTTCTACTCAAGGTACAAGGCCCGAAATTTTGGGAGAGAAAGCCAGTCGATTAGATCGACCACAGTACGCAACTGGTACTTAATTTATCGACGCCGAAAGGGTGAAAGTCAAAGTTGACATCGGTGGAATTTGAACTCAGAACAGACGAAATACCACTAAGGATTTCGCCCGGCGCGCTGACGTTTCTGCCAGCTCGCTGCCTTCTACCAGTATTAACACTCGTAATGTGAGACGCCTGACATTTCTTATTAATAGTATTCAAAGTATAGAACAATCATGGGCAAACCGGAATTCCTCAATAGCAGTCCTAATGAAAAAAATCCTTGATTTCTTTTAGTAGCGCAGTTCGTTTGATGACGGGACCTGCCTCATATGGCCCACTTTTCAACTAATATTGCCTAGGCCTTTCATAGAGCATAAACATTTATTAGTGCCTCATACATAATAGGAAACATATACATACATATACATAACTGTAAAGACATAATCCCATAAGTTATAATGAAATAATGCAAGTACACTTATACAGGTATAATAACCAACCAGATCAAACTAAATTAAACAAATACAATACAATCCCTACACAGCAGCAATGAAACTCAATAACAAGGGTATATAAATAAATAAATAAATAATAATAGATAATCAAATGAATATTGAGGAAACTTACCAGCCAAAAGTTTAGAAGTGGCAAACATTTACCGTTAACAGAACTAACCAAACCGGTCTAGAATATATGAAAAATTAATTAACATAGTACGAAACATCAATGACAAAGATTGCATTACAATCCATCTCAAAGAAAATACATGCTCTAATAGGAAACAATTATAGTCTATGAAAAATCTACCGAAAATGATCCACTTAATGTATCCGTAAAAGAGAAAGCATTTAAGCAATGTCTTTGAATACAACATTCAATCACAATAGAAAGACAGGTATTTTTTTTTTAATAATATATTTCTAAAGGGACAGAAAAAAATAACATTCACTGCTTCCATCAAATACATACCATCTCTAGGTAAAGCACTGGTAATAATTTAAGCTCTATCTAATTATAGGTAAATAACTAAAAAAAAAAGATACATGGTATACTATAGTCGATGACATACAATAAGACCACATTCAAACCCAGGTCTCTTGATTTCCCCAAGACTGATCCGGTTATTAGCCTCAATAAATCAATGAACGTTTGTTACCAAAACTGGAAATTCGGTAAATATCATTGCAATTCGGGAGCTTAATTCTAAGTAGTAAGTATCTAGGTTATATACTTATCTCTCAAACCTGAAGACGTTTCCGGGTCTACCTAACGTATATGTGCTTCCATTACTGGTTGCATATCCTTCACTTTTGCTTAGAACATTTGCCAACATTATGAAGTAATCCCGAGCCCCAAGAAAGAGCCGACGGACTAATATCACCAAACATTCTCCGCTTAACTCCCTGTCTTTTCGCATTCTGTATACGTATTCCCTGTTAACATATACACATCTACATATTTCTACATGAATATTAGACTTCAGATTTTCAATCTTTGTTTTCTCTCTATTTCCATGTATATATATTTCCATGTATATATATATTTTTATTTATTTGAATAATTATCACTCATATCTGCCCTCCAGGATTCCTCATGTGGCCCCTCTATAAACCCGTGGACTTAGATCTCGGGAAAGATTTCGGAGTGTAAGTTCAAATTATTTGGGCGCTACTAGTGTTTTCTATATCGAGCTTCTCTGAATCTCATCTGTTGACTCTCTCTCTCTCTCTCTCTCTCTCTCTCTCTCTCTCTCTCTCTCTCTCTCTCTCTCTCTCTCTCTCTCTCTCTCTCTCGTTCACCCTCTTTGTACAAACTGACACACGCAGGCACGCATGCTCGGTCGCACACATACTCAAATACACACACACGCACACACCCACACACATACGCACATGCCCACACACCTACACACACACAAACACACACAATTAGTGTATAACTCTAAATCAACTGAAATGCATTAAAAGGTTGCATAGATTCACTGTGGCTTGCATGTTCTCCCCACGTGACACCATAAAACGATGCGCAACGTTTCCCCAGTATATATGTATGCACACATAGACGCATACATAATACATACATGCATACATACATACATACATGTGTGCGTATACTTGCATATTTAAATGAGTAGGTTAGTCTGTGGATGTGTGGGTCTTGTATGGGTCTAATGTTTACTTCTGAAATTTTGTGTATAGTACAATTATTTCAATAATTATATGCCCTGGCATATATATATAAAGTAAATCCTACATCACTCGGATATGAACGCTACTCAATTTTCAAGATGTTAAATAATTACATGCTTCCATAATAGTACAAATACCGAATACTTTAGCTAAATCTAAATCTGTAAACAGTATAAATGCTAGAAGCAAGTAGCTGTCCCTGGACAGAGGAAGTGTGTTCTTTGATATATGTTTGATGAAGGCGAAAGACGATAAACAAGACG
>NC_068983.1:19893953-19894581 GCF_001194135.2 Octopus bimaculoides | reverse complement strand
CTGTAAACAGTATAAATGCTAGAAGCAAGTAGCTGTCCCTGGACAGAGGAAGCGTGTTCTTTGATATATGTTTGATGAAGGCGAAAGACGATAAACAAGACGACTCAACGGCAGAGCTTCTGATTTGCTAATAGATATTTAAGGTGTAATGTAAACACGTTGGTTACTGTTCAAAGCGAGGCTAAAATACGATGTTTACTTTAAAAATAGAAATGACAGGTCACATATGAAAATAACTATCACCTATATCACTGTGCAGTACATCATATTAAGACGGTCACACACAGACACGCACCAGACACGCAGAGACACAGACACACACAAGCACATACACACACATGCGCTCACATACACACACACACACACACGCACACACACACAACACACAAGCACACAAACACCCAGCCACTCGGATATACACAGAAGCACACGTAAATTGGTGTAATACAAATATATGTATATATTTATGTACATATATATATATATATACATACATACATACAGATATATAGATATATCTATGTCTATATATACATATATATATATATACATATATATATATACATATATATATACATATATATATACATACGTATTTATATATATATATATATATATATATATATAT
>NC_068983.1:19889100-19890564 GCF_001194135.2 Octopus bimaculoides | reverse complement strand
ATATATATACATATATATATACATATATATGTATATATATATATGTATGCATAGATGAAAGAGATAAGGATCAAAGTGGTGCGAATGAAATCCAAGAAAATAAATGAAAAGTAACTGAATTGAAATAAAAAATACATTAGTAAATGAAGGTGACAAAAACAAAACAAAAAAAAGAAAACGACAAAAAGCAAATATCGTTATTCATCAACGAAGGAAAATACTGATTGAAATCCAAAGTTTCCAGAACTGGAATACATAATATTGGTATCGAAGAAATTGACTGACGCATAAAGAAAGAGAAAATACAAAACAAAATAAATTGAAAAATGCGAAAACAGACGTTCGAAACCGTAATGAAAAAAGTATATAAAAATTGAATCAAAGAAATATTGAAGGAAACTCTGAGAGTCTGTTAGAGTGGGATCAAAAGACAGAACATTATTTCTTCTTCTTCCTTGTAGCAATTCTTCTGTAGTAAGTATTAAAGAGATCTGTGTGATAGGTGACCCTTCTTGGATAGTTACATACTATAATCTTCAAAGGAAACTCCTAAATACTGCATCCGCCAATTTGATATATCTATCAATTTATTCTCGTTGTGCTTTTGCCAGCTTCAACCACGACGTTGTATACTAATGTTAAATACCTTGATACTTAGTTGGGCATCCTCATATGTAACTGCCTGGTAATATTCACCAACGCATGAAACTCATTTATTTCTACACACATATAAACATATACATTCGTATATAGAAACCTATATGTAATATAGAGTTTAGCCTTTACGTCCTTAATAGCGTGTATTTATCAGGTTGAGTAAAAAGTAAGTAACATTTTGAACCATGCGGAATTTGTACCGGATTTTGCCGCGATTTGAATTTTAAAAATATATTATTTTGCAATTGTCTGATAATACAGACATAGACCTGCCCAAATGCATCAATAAATTAACATTGATATTTTTTCACTGTTGTTGCAATCAGCTGTAATGAAACTTTGAAAGCGCGATATTTGAGCAATTTTGCTATTCAACTTCAAACAAGGACGTAAAGCAGCTGTAATTGCTCGCCTTATCAACGAAATGTTTAGTGAGTAAATGACCAGTGAGTGGTCAGCTCGAATGTGGTTTAAACGATTTCGCAGTGGAGACCTGAGCCTTGAAAATCCTGAGCGTAATGGTCACCCATCTGTCATCGATGACGCTCAATTAGAGACCGTCATTGAGAATTTTCAATGAAAAACCACTCGAGAGCTGGCAAAAGACTTCAAGTTAGTCAGAAAACTGCCTGCAACGTTTTGCATGTGATTGAAAAATCAAAAAAGTACGACAAATATGTACCTCACAATTTGAATGGAAATCAGAAAATACGCAGATATGAAATTTGCTCGTCGCTTCTTCTCCATAACCAGACCGATCTATTTCTCGAACGTCTTATAACTTGCAATGAGAAGTGAATTCTGTAC
>NC_068983.1:19887624-19889090 GCF_001194135.2 Octopus bimaculoides | reverse complement strand
AATAAAGCAGCGAAAAACCTTCCCTAAATTTGAGCTCTTCAAAAAGAAGATTATGCTGACTCTTTGGTGGTCTACTGCTGGAATCATACACTATAACTTTTTAAAGCCCGGAGAAACCACTACTACAGGACAAATTAGAATGGAATTGCCAAAATGAACGAAAACTTTCTATTCCTTGCCCCAGACTGGTCAACAGAAGAGGGATAATCATTCTTCATAACAATGCTCGACCACACGTTTCACTAATAACGCTCCAGATGTTGAGGGAACTTGGTTACGAAGTTCTTCCCCACCCAGCTTATTCCCCAGACCTTTCTTCTATCGACTATCTCTTTTTCAAACACTTTTGATGGTTTCCTGCGAGAAAATGAGTTCAAAAATCAAACCAACGCCAAAAGTACGTTGAAAGAGTTCATCAGCTACAGATCTCCAGAATCTTGTTACCGGAACAAACAAACTTGTGACACGTTGGCAAAAAATGTGTTGATTTTAATGATACTTACTTCAATGAAACAAATTACTGCATTTTTCATAAAATATATTGTGATGAATTTCATGTTTCAAACCGTTGCTTATTTTTTGCTCAGCCTCAATATTTATTGTCTAAAATAACACTGACATATCATTTTAACAGATATATTTACCAAAATTACATAAAAATATCTTGAAATACTAAAGAGTAAATTTATTTAATAGAATCAGCATTAGCTTTAACTTCGGCCTCCAGACAACTTCAGAATCTCCTGCAACTCTTCTGGACGATCTCCTTGTTTTAGTTGGTGAATGCTATCATAATCATTGTCTTCAGTTCATCTTTGTTGTTTAAAGGGCTTTTGTTGGTCTCTCGCTCAACTGCGCACCACATATAATAGTAAAGAGGGTTGTGGTCCGGGGAGTTAGGTGGCCAGATGTTAGGGGTGATGTGGTCGCTGTAATTGCCTGACAGCCATGACTTGGTTATCCTGCTTGTGTAGCATGGTAAGTGTCCTCTTGCCAGACATAGGTTGTTCCAGCAGCAACTCTCTTGACCCAGGACAGCACTACCTCCTCCAGACACTTCATGTAGGCACTTATGTGTAAGACCATGCGAAAAGATGTTGACTGGATGTTTGATTTGTATCTCTCTCGGTACATGCACTGTATAAAGAATTTCGAATGTCTTCATGCACTACCTGCCTGATAAGTAACTGAGACTTTCCATGTCCCTGGAGATGGACCTGATTGACTTGGAGGGATGGTTGTCAATCATGGCCTGGATCTCACCAGCAAATTCAGGAGTTCTTTTATTATCCAAACGATCAGAATGAGTTTTCCGAGCTGCCGTACCTTCTTTATCACCATTAGACTCATACAACTCTTTCAGAATCCTCTGCACTGTCCTCAGATAGGCACCCAAACACTCTGAAATATTCGTATTGGAGGTTCCGGCGCGAATGCCAAACAGTAAAGCATGTCGTTTCCTAACA
>NC_068983.1:19885285-19887130 GCF_001194135.2 Octopus bimaculoides | reverse complement strand
ATATATATATATATATATATATATATATATATATATATATATATGCGTGTGAGTGAGTATGTATGTGTATATACTTGGCGTTGATTTTAGATATTCACTACGGGAGGTATTCCTGCTAAGCAGAGAGTAAGTTAGTGGACACAACAGTGGCTATTTCATGAATTTATACACATATACTAATGCATGCACGTCTACAAAACAATTTACTATGCTACACACTACTTTACACGCTACAGATACAATACAACACATATTTTACACAGAACCTGATCTACAAACAAGTATACGTACTTCAGTGCATGAAAGCACAAAATATGATTAAAATTACAAATTCATGTCTTTACATACAACAGTACACAGGTCACCTCTATACAGACACTACTAGAAATGCATTTACACCTACACTAGAACACAGGAAGTTAATCATAGAGTAGAACACACTCTGTTACACGTAAAATACTAAAACAAAATTGCGCGTACAACGTTATTTGTATAGGAACAAATAAGTTACCACATAAACGCAATAACCCATCGGACCACACATTCATCATAAGAGATCAGGTTACATGCCACATGCAAGGTGACATATAAAACTATATGTCCCTCACTAAATGCGTGTCATAATTCGAACAAACAGGATGTGATATACAAATCAATCCGTTACAAAATTGTAACCGAATTGGTGAAACTAACAGTAATTGTAATGCTTTGACTCTTTGTTCGGTATATTAAACATATTTAAGGAGCATCAAGCTTCCTTGTTGCTTCATTATCATATATCGTTAATTATCGCGTGTTCCCTCGACACATTCTTTAACTAATGGAGTGTTTGTTAGGAATCATGTATTTGCCATTAAATAATTGTTTAATTATATAATAAATAATTTAGTAAGCCATCTCTTTATTCAGTTATTCGATGCATTTAATTATTGGAATAATTATTCATTTCTCTATTTAGCTATATAATTATTTCATTATACATTGAATTCAGAATTTATTTTATTACTACCTATTTAATTATGCTTCATTAAAAGCTCTTACCTATGAGCCAAGCCTCCAAGTTAATATTGGTTTCAAATCTTGGCAAAAGGTCACCAATTTTAGGGGAGAGGGAAAAGCGACTGCTTCGACCTTAGTACTGAACTAGTGTGTATTTTATCGACCACGAAAGGATGAAATGCAAAATCGACCTCAGTGGACTCTGACCTCAGACTGTAAAGACGGACCAAATGCCGGTAAGCATTTTGCCGGACATTCTCACGATTCAATCAGCCCACCGCATGTGCCTCGAACTTAAAATTTCCACGTTTATACTGACGAAGAGCTGACAAAATCGTTAACGCGCCCAAGGAAATGTTTAACGGCATTTCGTCTGATTTTATGGTCTGAGCTCAAATAACACCGAGATCAAGTTTGTGTTTCATCTTATCGGGGTCGATAAAATATGTACTAGCTAAGTAGTAGGGTCGATGAAACTGGCTAGCCTCCTCCTCGAGATTGCTGGTCTTCTGGCAAATTTTGAAACCTATATACTCAACATTGTCACCCACGTATATTCGTAAACTCAAACAGAATTTAAAACAACAGTCTCTTGTATGTAGCGCCATTTTTTTATAATTTCACGTGTCTATTCTATCTTGCATTATTATATATTATACATATATTTAAAAAAAATATTAGTCAATTCCATCATCTCATTTTGGTTGGTATTTTACATGTTTAGCCAAAAGGTGGTGTTTGTCGTTCAATAAATAAATAAATATACATATACATACATACATACACACACACACACACATACATCCACACACACACACACATCCACACACACACATATATATATAT
>NC_068983.1:19881870-19885173 GCF_001194135.2 Octopus bimaculoides | reverse complement strand
AATAACCAATTTTCAAGAACTCATCGATGAAAATCCACTATCACATATAGAAAAATTAATAATTAAAAGCACAATAAATGAGTATAATATAAAGTAAAGTAAATATCATAAGATAAATATAATAAAAAGATTACACGTGTTTCATAACCAATTTTCAAATAGAAAAGAAATTTAAATCGATTAAAATGAATTGAAATTATCGAAAATATATATATATACATATATATATATATATACGTATATATGCATTATGCTATATTATATCATATATTATATTACATTATACATGGTGCATATATGCACATATATATAATATATATGTCTGTATGCACGTATATGTGTCCATATACATGTATGTGTGTGTGTGTGTGTATGTTTGTGCGTATATTTATGTGTGCACATGCATTATAAATTCAACTGAATAATAGAAAAGTCGGTTATTTTCGCTGCCGGTAGATGTGTCAAAACATTAGGCAACTTTACATCGTCGCTTCAGGCAGGATCAGTAAACAAAAGACACAAATTAAATGGCGATTATTGTGAGTATATATCTGTTCATGCAGTGGCTAATATTCTGTGGTTTCACCCCAAACCGGATTGGCAATCGCCTGTTCCTGTTTTGGGGAATTCAATACAAGATGTTCGTGAATAAGTTACTTCTGAGGGCTAGCCACGAGAGAAAGTAGATTTGACTGACATCCTGAAAAAGATTGAGGTAAGAAACCTGTTTTCAGTGAATGCAGCTATAGCGGTAAGTTCTGTTGAATATTTGATACCAAACTGCGTCCAACATGTATGAATAGTATATGACGGTTTTAATTTTTACGGAAGCTATTCCAACTTTTCTAAAGCACATAGATTTCTCTCCACGTTATGAAATTAGTGAGTGAATTTTCAACTGTTGAGTATAGGCTCTCTCTGTCGAGTCAGCAGTGCAAATTTAAGAGGGGATAGTAGTGAGCCACCGGGCAGTTTTTTCGGCAGTTCTTGTTAATCCCATGCGTTGATGACGGTTCATCCCTGTCAAAAACGGAGAACATTCTGCTAATGAGCTTCCAACACATTTTGAGTTGAGCCAGTGAATAGATTATCCATCACTACTTCAGGTATCGTATATCTACATGGTTGGAGAGTTACTTGTGTAAACACGCACTGTAGAGAAGATAAAGGTCCCCACTTTTCGGAAACACAACAGTTTCTGCTTTAAAAAGGGTTTTAGTGGCAAGGAAGATCCAATATGACATGCATTTCCCTCAAGTTGCAGATGTCGGACTGGAATTTAGTTTGTAGACAACCGCCTTAAAGTTACGTCCACAATCCCTTCAATGTCTCTCTTTGAGTGCTTTGAACTCACTTTTGGATTCAACTGAAGGCAATAAGGTATTGCATAATAACTTCTTGTGTGAAGACCGATTGGATATCACCTACGAAGATAGATTGTCACTGTAAAATACTTCATTAACATGTTGTATGTGAAAAGGACATGGAAGCAGTGTTTTGAAGAGAGAGAGAGAGAGAGAGAGAGAGAGAGAGAGAGAGAGAGAGAGAGAGAGAGAGAGAGAGAGAGAGAGAGAATGAGCTAGAGACAGGCAGACAGATAAACAGAGACAGAGAGTGAGTGAGCGACAGAATGAACATTAGGAAAATTTACATACTCTGGTTCTTGTCGTTTCATTCCATAGGTTACATATCTCAGACCCAACCAGAAGCACAGCTATTAGGTGAAACGTCGGAATACATTTGACCCAACAAATACAGATTGGGTTAATAAAATTTGCTCTACGATAGCGCTAAACTTACAAGAAATGGATGCGAAATCTCTTCATATTATATCCTACCTTCTGAACAACAGCAACGATACTTTCTATGATATGGTCATCTGCGATCAAAAGACACAATACCTGAAAAAAAACTGAAACACGATTGCCGTAGCTGGCATTGGCCAAAGTTCTGCTCATTCCTTTATCATTATCAGCACAGTCATAATCAACTGCAACAGCGGCTACAGCAACAGTATCAGCAAAAGCAACAATAGCAAAAAACAACAATAACAACAAATATAAGAAATAAGCATCATGCCACTAGATTCATCACATTACCCAGTAAAAGTAGCAGCGCAAAATGATATGTAGCAGTCACAATATTTTACAATAACTATACTAAATCGAAAGCCAAATATAGTCGTAAATAATGAAAATATCCTGTTCCAGCATAACTATTGCATTCCATGGCGATGCCAGAATATCGAAAACAAAAGAGAAGCAAGTCAGAAATGATCACTTGAATTGGGAGATAAAAGGTTTCTGAGCATTGAAGCGGTGCTCCTTTTGTTGTTGGAATCCTGGGAACTGTAAGTACGAAGGTCACAAAGTAGAATGTGAAATAGTAGTGAATGTGAAGACAGGACGTCAATAGAAAATAGCGTTGCTTAGTAGTGCATGAATCCTCTGCAAAGATCTCGAAATCTGAATGAAGACTGTTACATTAGTCCACTGGTTGATATACTTCTCCGTTCAGGCGCCGTGTTAAACAACGACAGCCACAAAAACAGAAACAATAATTAGAACAACGACAAGAACGGCAATGAAAAACAACAACAACGGTTACATATTTCATCGACATATTTTATCGACCCCGATTTAATGAAATGCAATGTCAGCCTCGTCGAATATATTTTGCTCGGCGTGCTAACGATTCTGGCAGCTTGCCGCAACTTTTATTTTGTTGCCAGAAGGCGAGTACGGGAAATGAACAACTATGATAGTTATAATAAAAGAAGGTGGTATCAAAAGTTTCCTGGACTAGTTATCTATACTATATATAAAACAGAGATGTGTGTGTAATCGCTTATCACGTGAAAAACGGCTTCACTATTATCTTCCATACTTGTGATACATGAATAATTTGACCTCGGATAAATCTTAGGCTCTTCATTTGATTTTTTTTTTTATCTCTAATTAAAAATAAATAATATTGCTTTATATTTAAGATTCACTTCTTTAAAAAGGTTTCTCAATATCAACTTCCGGTACGGACGTGAAAAAACGGCGACGTCTCTCACTCTCTACTTTTAATGTTCGCTTTCTGTAAACAACTACGATCAATTACTGAAACACACATTTACGAAGTTCATAAATTTAAATATTCCGTACAAGATAGTTTATAAATTTTCTTTTTTTTTGGGGGGGGGGGGGGGCACGCCGTGTTCAGCTCTATGTATTCGTAGTGAATCACACGCTCACATGTGTGTTTCTGTGTGTGTGTGAGTGAAGGGGTGTGTTGTGATGTCTACGTACATACATA
>NC_068983.1:19877400-19880014 GCF_001194135.2 Octopus bimaculoides | reverse complement strand
GAGAGGTGCCCAGTCATCATTCATCTGAAAGTTCATCTACAGAATGTCCTCAGATTTCCATACAGCATATTTTGCTTTTTTCCTTCCAGTATATAAGCAACAATTTCATTCCCGGGCAACGCCGGGTTGCTCTGCTAGTATTTAATAAAAATAACTTATTTATCGAAGTTTTAACATCATCATCGAAATAGTTACCTTGTGCAGCAATACACCGGTCCCAGCCTTCCTACCACTTTTCGAATCCGGCGGTAGGTTATTTCCGTACGTGATTCGAGGACCTTCTGCGATTCGCTCTGGATCTCGACAACGGTGACCTTCGAGCTGCAGTTTCATCTCGCAGTTAAACTCTCGATTGATGGTTTGACCTTGGGTTGGGTGTATGAATACTTGATGCAGAATACCCCACATCCGGGGACAGGGTGAAGCTTGTGGCAGGACTTCCAGATTGTTCATCGTATTCTGAAGCGCCCGTGCCACTTGAAGCATTGCGTACGACCCATTACCTTTTCATTTTAAACTTTCCGAAGCATGCTCAATGTCTCTATAAAAGACTTCCCAAGTTTAATGCAACATTTCACGTTGGCTCTTTGTTCCTGTCCATGAGGAAATCGCAAAATAAAGCATATACATAATCACAAGACACAAATTTCACAAATTGCGAAGTAAACACTGCAATGTCACTCGGTACACTGACTTATAGGAAGAGCATTGCTAGTTCTCACTGTGCACGCAACCGTGTGCTGCCATCTGTTGGCGCTTTATATTTTCCATTGTTTTTTTTTTCTGTAAATGCTAAAATTGTCTTTGCCATCACTCTTTACGTAATTATTTTACTGTCAAATGACATAATCTATTTCCTACGACTATACCCTGATATTCCCCACTTCTTCATTCTAAAGAATGATTATGGTGTTTTATGTTTTGTAAGAGATGTTTCTTGTTTTTGATCCTCTATCAAACGTAGTAGTTCATAATAATCATAGTTTGTGAAGCAGCCCCACCCATTCTGGTGAAGCCACCTAATGTATCGCTGGATCAATAATCACCTCTCCGACAAATTTGAAAATCATATTAGCTCTGCAAGAAAAAGCCATTCAATAAACCCATTATTTTTAGGACATTCACCTATGCATAAAAACAAACAAACATGTATAAGTGTGTATATATATATATATACATATATATACATATATATATACATATATATATATATATATATATATATATATATATATACACATATACGTATATAGCCTGTTCATAAAATTATCTCTACAACTTCCACAATCTATTGTATCCATTAAAGGTGAGATTTAACAGTCAACTTCTTTGAATGATAAATAAATATAAATAAAGTATTCTGATGTTATATACGCATATATATCGATATACATATACAGCCGTGCATGACTGTATATATGTATGCTTGTAAAATTGCTAGACCTTTTAAATGGTAGCGAATCCTTCCAGTTAACAGATGTAAAATACATCCTCCAAGTCTCTTTATAATTACTATCCGCAGTTTCTGATCTTCCTCAGTTCTCACATATCTCTGATCAACCTCCTCAGCTTATCACTCTCCTAAGACCTTGACCCTCTGCTTGAATGCGATACTTATTTGTGATTAGATTGTGTAGAGGGTGTATCATTTTTCCCCCTTTTTGTTTTGTATAAACAATTAATGAATGGCAAATGATATTGCTTATGCTATTTGATTAATGAATATTGCTTGTAAGAACAAGTCACAAGCAATACATTTACAGGGGAAAATTAGGATCGTAAGAAGCAGCCAAATCATTTGATTGTAATCAGAGAAGAAATGCTAAAACATATTCAAGAAAAAATGTTTTGTTTACGATAGCAAATCGTTGAATGTAATTAAACATATGCACAGATATATTTCTCATGAATGAAAGCCCGGTGGTAAGAATAAATTCGCTTTAATATAAGTTGTAATGGGTATAACTGAAACATTCTATGGTTGATTTAATAGTGTAACTGTATAAGATACCTAAATCTACATTTGCAGATGCCTTCTGAAGTGCACCTGCTGTTTGATGACAATTATTCAACTATGCTACTCAACGTTACTCTCTCGCTCTCCCTATCTTTCTATGTATGTGTTGTGTCACGCCCTCAGGCGACGAAGCAGGATCTTCCAAGACATATAAATAGAGGTAGTCTGGCCGTGGTAGGTGTGTTGAGTAGCAGTCGAGTAGCATGTGTGTAGCGGTTGAGTAGATATCATCCGAAGGTGCTAGATAGCAGTAGTTTGAGACATAACAATATGTATGCATATATATATGTATATATATATATATATATATATATATAGGTGAGAAAGTTGGTATGTGAAAGCACGTGGTTGGATGTATAAAAGATAATAAGAGTGAAAAAACTACAGAAGGCTTGTGTTACATGGTTAAAGTATCTATTTAAATTATGTCAGAAAAATGTTATAAAGTATTTTTGGTATATAAACATTGTATTTTGAGAAATAACCGGTTTCGTGTTGTCTTTTCAAATTTCTCTACATCATTGTAACATGTGTTCGCTCCAGTCTGAAAAGAAGAGTTCTAGATAGGGGGAGGTAATTAGGGATTTCTTCCGGTAT
>NC_068983.1:19875258-19876237 GCF_001194135.2 Octopus bimaculoides | reverse complement strand
AATTGATCCCACCAGAATTGAATTGCCTCAAGTCCATAATTATGAGGTATACTGGTGTATAAATTAATCACGTCAAATGAGACCATGATTGTTTCTTCCTTGACTTTCTTTGGGAGGTGATTTAACATACCCAAGTCATCTCTGATGTAGCTATTGATGTGTTTAAGGAAGGGTTTTAGTAGGATGTCCATAAATAGACTTAGTCTGTGTGTTTCACAGGCTGGGCCAGCTATGATGGGTCGCAGTTTTAGGTCCCCCGGGTTTGGTGTATGTATGTATGTCTTTGGTGATGTTTTGATGGTCTCATTTATGATCTGGCTTTTGTGTATTTTTGGCAGACCATAGAAGAGGCTAGGCTTGCATTTGAAGTTTGTTAGAAAATCAATCTCCTTGGTTGTCAGTTCATTTCCATGTGTTTTAATTAGTGAGGACAGGGTTTTCATTATTTTTGTGGGGTGTAGTTTGTGACTTTTTCATAGTGTTGATTGTCATCCCGCATGGAGATTACTAGGTTTCTATAGTATAATGTGTCCATTATTACAAATGCACTTCCTTTATCTGCTTCCTTAATCGTAATATCTTCATTATTTTGGAGTTCTATTAGTTCCTTCCAATCGTGTAGTGTTAAAGTTTGAGTTAACTGTCTGTTTATGCATGGTGTGGTAAGTGAAGTTCTCGATGTGGTTGCAGAATTCATCTAGATTTTTATTTCTACCTTTGTGTGGGATGTGCTCACTTTTGTTTTTGACTAGTGAGTCATCTTCAGTGTTGTGATTGGTTAATGCTTCTGTGAGTCTTAATTTTCTACAGAATTCTGTTATACTGTCCTTCACTTCATTTTGGTTGGCACTGCGTGGAGTTGGGGTGAATTTTAACCCTTTTGAGAGGATGTCTATTTTTATGCTTGAAAGAGGTTTGGTTGAGAGATTGATTATCTTCGGTTTTTCTTGATTACTAGATTCCAGCCTGTGTCCTGGTG
>NC_068983.1:19864732-19875038 GCF_001194135.2 Octopus bimaculoides | reverse complement strand
TGGTGTCTCTGGTCTGGGTCCAAAAAATGTTGTTTGTAATTGTGTTTGCATGAGCTGTTTGTGAGGTTATATGGGATTGGTTCGGGGGAATGGTAGCATTGTTGCGTTATGCGCACCCTCCTGCACATGCACACACAGAAAGAGCCACGCAAACACAAATAGATACATATATGTCAACATACAAAGAAGGGTAGCAGTAAACACTCGCACATATGCATGCATACATACATAGTACATATATACATTCATACATACATACACACATACATACATACATACATACATACATACATGCTTATGAGATGATTGCGTTATCTTATCAGATGATAGTCATCTCACATTTAGCCTGATTGTTCTGATTTAGTTTATTCTTGCCTGTGTGTGAATATAATTTTACACGCCGGCACGCATACACCGCAATAGGACATTATAAAATACTGAATGGATCAAGAAATAAAATGATATTTACACATCCGTACGTCATTGGATTTAATTGACAAAGGCATGCTATGTTCCCGTGACAAGCATTTCAAATCAACTAGTACTCTTGGGTTGCATGTTTTATGTCAGAGTACCTTTCTTCTAGAAGAGCTACCTTGCCAAAAATAACGGGAGTTTTCTCTAGTTCTGGGAAAACTCACCCATAGACGGGACCCTGACAGGTATTACTGTTTCAGCTCAGAACAGACCAGGATGTAATGGTAATTAAGGGACAATTGCACCCTTCCCACAACTCCTAAAAGAGTGTGTGTGTGTGTGTGTGTGTGTGTGTATACAGGGTGGATATTTTTGTGGTTTTCGTCACTGCTTCCAATTATCTTTAAAAATCAATTTTAGTATATCTTATGGATGTAATTTTTGACGCTGTATCCGAATTTTTAATTCATTTATTCCAGAATAATTTAGCAAAAATGTTACAGGTGTTCAAAGTTTGATAATTTTCTGAATTTTCAGCCAATCAGAAAACAGCGCGTTCACTGCCTCTTCCATCATCGGCATATTAAAACATTGTTAGAAATAACAGTCAAAACATTGTTTTAAACAGACATTTATTAGAAAAATTCAAGAACGAAAGTTGAAAGTTGTAATACACTCTAGGATTTTATAAACTAAACTAGCTGACCCCGTGCCGTCAAAATGACGGCTCCCTTCCTTCCTTATTCATTTATCACTCCATCCTTTCTCATTCATATCTTTGACGGAGAAAAAGTATTATTATATTAGAACATTATCTTTCTCTTATCTCCTTCTCATCCTTGTGCACATGCACAGTATCTTTGGTTACTCTGGAAAAAGAGATTTTGCCACGCTAATGTGCAATATATTTGTTTCTGATGGGCTAAGATACCCAAATTTTGCAAATTTTAAACACTAATAACTTTTTAAATATGGATTTATATGAAAAATAAATTTTATTTTCATAATTAGTATAAAAACTTAATCCATATACCAAATTTGAAAACAATTGGAACAACATTGTAAACAGTGACGAAAACAACAAAGATACCAGGGTGGTCGCGAGAAAAGCGGAAAATTATATATATGTATAATTTTCCTCTAGAAAGGCAAAAAAAAACTGTATATGCATGTATATACATATGTATGTATATAAAAATATATACATATGTATGTTTTCGTCGTGTTGATAATATAAATCGGCATTTCACAAATATTCCGCTTTTCTAGCAACCACCCTTTATATACTGATTTTTCACACACACACACACACACACACACACACACACACATACACACTCATGTATATACACATATATATATATACACATGTAATGTGTATGCAATTATATATTTCTATATATATTTGAATAATTCTGCATACATGCGTTTCTCTGCATAGAAGAGATAGAAAGCGAAGAAGACGAAGAAGAAGAAGAAGAAGAAGAAGAAGAAGAAGAAGAAGAAGAAGAAGAAGAAGAAGAAGAAGAAGAAGAAGAAGAAGAAGAGGAATGTGATGATGATGATGATGATGATGATGATGATGATGATGATGATGATGACGATGACGACGACGACGCTAATGATCATGATGAGGAGAATAAATCCGAAATAATAAAACGAAGAGAAAACAAAATGTAGCTGAATAATAATAAAACAATTACAGGGTATATGTAAGAGATAAAAAAATAGATCCAAGTGACAAAGATACAGATAGACAATTAGAGAATGAAAAAGTAGAAAACAAAATGGAAGAAGCAAGGAAGAAAAATTAGTAGACATGAAGGAAACAAGAACAAGATTAAGAAATTAAAATGACATGCAAGTTAAATAGAAAAAACAAAAACGAAAATAAGGACAAAACAGCCTTGACAAGAATAGATATAGTAAACCAGAAAGAGAACGTTGTCAACACGGCTAAATACATATCTATGCATTTTTTCTTTTATTTGTTTACTTTTTAAGCAGCTTCTAAAACCAATCTATTTGATGTTCCATACTAACTACCATGCTCTTTTATATATTCCTTATCTCCATGTTATTAGGTGTTTTCTTTTGAGAGAACACGCGGCAAAAGCATTGCTGAAATAACTATTGTTTCTTTCACAATACAAATTCGCGCTTACAGAATTTCAGATAACTCCAGTCTTATACTTTCTATTCTTCTAATTCTTATAGAAAAGAATAACTTTAATTAAATTTCACGTCAAAATCGAATCTATCCTGTCTGTACGCTATAGTATCCTGTAGCATCTTTCAAGAACAAGTGGATAAGAAGCTGAAAGAGAATCACAGAAACGTTTATGTAATAACCGAGCCAAAGATATACTCAGTCGACGTTGGTAAACATGCATACACTCCTACGCACACAAATGCTCACACATATATACACATATGCGCATATATATATATATATATATATATATATATATATATATTAAAATTCATTTTTCACCAAGTTATGATAGAAATAAATTAACGCTAAACTGAGTATTTAGTCAATCCTGTTTTACAGAGCACATGTTTCTTTAAATTTTATAAGAGGAGTGTAGCAGTGTATCCGAAGATTGGATTGCAAGAAGAAGGCTGTTACGACAGAAATTTGTCATCCCGCTTTTTCTAAATATATTATATACATATACATACCCGCACACAAACGCACACACTTACACTACTTGTACATATTTGGAATAGCTGATTTGATTTTATTTCAGAGGTGAGACGAATATGTGATATTGGTAAGCAGCAAGAACTGCAAAATATGCATCTGTCCTATACGTAACCTCTTCCGGACCTATTTTGTGTCATCTAGCCTTGTAAAATATTATGCTCTTTTATTTATCATGATAAATTTATGCATTCAATATAAGTAACTTATTGCACTCGAAACGAAAGAAGTTGTACCCAGCCAGCCAGTCAAACCGTATATAGGCATAGCCTGCTGGTTTGTGAGTACCTACTTTCGCGTTAAGTTGTTCTCCGTCGTAAGTGGAGCAAATGTTTTTGTTACATCTCCTGACACGACCAATACAGTGTGAGTGACTTGATATGTATGAATGTATTCATCTTCCCGCTTTCTTCCAGTACTTGACAACCGTTGGTTTATTTAACTATCCGTAACTTAAAGGTTCTGCAAAATCAGACGATAAAATAAGTTTCACACATAACAAATAAGTATCGTGGACGATTTTTTTCACTAAACTTCTGAGAATATACTTGTCTATAAGTATATATGAACAAATTCGTGCATATTATACATACATACATACATAAGTACGTACGTACTTATACATATTCATGTGTGCGCGCATGTGTGCGCATATGTATGCGCATGTGTTATTAAGCTTAGATATAGGTGAGTGTAATTGCTATCCCATTTCTTCGAATTTAATTCATTCCTTATCCAATATATTCTTCTTCATGTTTCATACATCTTACTAGTATTCACTTGATAGTCAAAAGATCTTTACAAAAAAACCCATTTATCATACGACTCCTGCTACAAATACAGCTTTAGCAAAAACCATCAATCACTACAATACAATGAAAATAAGATATATAAAATCCATTCAACTTACCATCTAACCAGCCAGACAACCATCTAAATAACCAGCTCGCCAACAAAACAAGTCAACTAACCAACAAGCTAAACAAACAAACATAATCAGAGTCAGACATCATTTTGCTATGTTGTCAAAAATATATTACACTGTAATACATACTATTTTGTAAATATTAAATGAATCAATCGTAAGGATTTTAAAACTGAAACTTTGACACGAAGTTTGTAGAAGTGCACTTTAGTACAAACTACAGACTTTAATTAATATTCTGGAGAAAGTTGGTAAAATTCAAAGTCGAATGCTATGGGATTTTAAGTAATCAACTGAAGCTGACAACAATAACTATCACATCAACATAAACATCAATAAAGAATAGTATCCAATAGTTCGCTAGTATTTTATTGACCCTGGAGGGATGAAAAGCAAAGCTGACTTTATCGAGATTTGAATTCAGAATCAGAACAGCCATAGGAAACTACTGTTTGGTAACTTTCCAGTACTCAAATTACTCTGCCTCTTTACTTGAGCAGTAGCAGCAACAACGCCAATGGTGGTGGTGGTGGTGGTGGTGGTAGTAGTAGTAATTCAAATTTCAAATGTTTGTACATTGCCAGGAAGATCAGGGGAGGCTGCAAGCCGACCGCATCAACCCCAGTATACAAGTGGTACTTAAATTATCGATCCGGAATAAATGAAAGACGAGGAATTGAAATCAGGGTGTAAAGACGGATGAACTGTCATGAAGAATTTTGCCTAACTACTTAATAATAATAATAATAATAATAATAATAATAATAATAATAATAATAATAATAATAATAATAATAATAATAATAATAATAATGATAATAATAATAACAATTTCTGTTATTGGACGAAAGAGCCGGATCGATCCTAGAATCTAACCAGTTTGTGCCAGCCTCGAGGTCAAACATCCTTCAAAGATTCATCCGAATCCATGCAGTGGTTCTTTAGATATCCTGTCCACTGACAAACAAAGAAACTGCTGCTACTGTTGCTGCTTCATCCATTTTTCTTTAACAAGGATTTTGCGTTTCATAAATCGCCTATCGAAAAATTTATATTTCCTTGTATTTGCTTCACTGCAGATGCGAAATGTTTGTCATTTCTGTCATTTTCAGCGATTATGCTGGCGTTAATGGTGGTTGAATTTGCACGTCCTGTGTGTGTAAAAATTTTCTTTTCTGTTTCTTTATTTTCTTGTTAATTTATTTTTTTTTGCTTTGGTTGGCTTTTCTGATGGTGGTGGTGGTACTTTTGTTGTTATTTTCACTTCTTTCTTTCATGATTTTGTCGATATTGTCGTTTGTGATGTTATTGTTGTTGATCCTGCTGCTACTACATGTTTGTTTGAGACTGAGTATGAAAGCCAATTTCGAATTCAGTACTACTTCCCGCAATCCTTTCTTCTCCATTTGGCGAAATAGACTCCGCTATATTGAATATTTTATATAGTATTTCGAAAAGAAGGTCTTTCTTTTGGAAATTTTACCAGATGAGAATGACTTTTGGTGAGATCCTTATGGTCTGCTCAATTTAATGACACACACACTATATATAAATATATTCCCCCTCGTACTTCCACTCTTTCTCTTTTCCTCTCGTTGCTCACCTATTCTTCTACTTCCTCCCTTTGTTTCTCCCTTTACCACTCTCTCTCTTCCCCTTACACCGGCATGGTCACATGCTTCCGGTCAATAATCCTTTTCTTCCTTGGCTATCGCCGAGCAAACACGCGAACCACTTCGTCCCTACTTTCAAGTTCGTGCCTCACGGCGTTCATACACACATAATTTTTCTCGTCTGGCCGTAAAGCCTTTTCTGTTTGTTTTCCTGTCTTGTTTTTTGTCCGCCACTACATTCCTCCATGGCAAGATTTAATTTGTGTATACAAATTTAATTTGCGGTCCATGGGAAGAGCCGTTTTAACGATGCGTCCTGCCCAGCTCTTCGAAACGCCGGTGTTAAAACGGGGGTAGCTGATGAAGTAGAATGTTCTCTATGTGGCTTGTGTGTTTTCTCGTCTCTGTTTTGTTTGCAATGTCCTGTACTCAGATATGCACCTATACATGTATGTATGGTGGATGTCGGTATGCACATACCTGTACATATATATGCATATACTCATTTACTATTTGTTTATATATATATATAAATATATATACATATATGGAGCACGTGTTCGCTTCTCTTTTTGTCCTCTGTGATATTGTCTTTGATCTTCTATATAAACGAAGATATTTCCTTCATCTGGCTGCTTTTCTCTCTACAAAATGGAAAGTTACATTGCGGAAAGTTACATAACAGAATGTTACATTTTACCGATTTGTATTTAATTATCATCCGATGAGATATATCTGCACCACCGGATGCTCCTGAACAACAACGTTTATTATTAATAATGTAAGGCATTATTGAACTCTGTCGCTCAAAATTACTATTGCTTAGTGCAGACATTAAGGAGATTTTGAGTGTCCACGAACAGATATGCTCGTCTAAAAATCGGTTGAACTATTTCTGTAATAGTTTAATGAACTTTAAAAACAAAAAAATGGAAATTTCGGCCCTGAAGACAAAAGAAAAAAAAATGAAAGAAAAGAAGCTGAAAAAGCTGATTTCTCATTCCTGTGAGGGAACATTTTGATTGAGAACATTTCCTTTGAAATATGCGAAGTCGTTTTTACCTTCGGGACATAGCGGAAATTTTTTTTGAAATTCCTATACAACCAACCATTTTTTGTCACATAAAATTTCTAACATGCAGTCTACATCACACATGTTCATTTATCTCACCAGGAATAACCGGTTTGTTTTGTCGACCAGTTTTCTCGGATATGTTTTTATTTATCACAGTTTTAAATTACTAGTACCAACAGAACTAATAGCACCTATAATAATGCTGTACTTACTGCAATTAAACAATTCCTACAGTTCAACAAGTTCATATTACTCATCCACAAGTTGGCGCATATAATTGAGGTCCTTTTGCCCTGGCGTACGCATTTGAACTGGTCATTGGAAACACTCCATGGAAGTTTTTATTTCATCAGTCAAAAATGCATTTAAGCTTTTGCCTCGTACACAATAACTTTGTTTCTTTCCTGAAAGTAATGCTACAGAAGTCACTCACTTTCTATCACACATCCAGAAGCGGATTACTCCTAGAAAGATGACTAAAGATTATGACTTATAACATGAACATTCAGAACATTTTTTATCACCTAATAGGTTCCATGTTTTAAGTGAAAATTTCTAGCAAAGCCCCAAAAGTAATCAGGACTCTAATGAGAGTAAGAATCTGAAAACCACCTGCCCAAGAAAGTCTATCACACTAGAGCATATAAATCATATAAATTATATGAATCCAAATTGAAACTAGGAAATAAAACTTGAATGCCTGAAATATCATAATTCTTAAACAGATCAACATTACAGGCTCTGTCCTACCCTGTATGTCTATCTATATATGTTGCGCTGGTAATGTGTGCGTAGAGTATCAGTTATAAATGGGAGCTAAGAGAAGTCCAATTCTCAGACGCATAAACTAAGGTAGGAAAGGCTAAAGTTCAATACCCATATTTCTGGAGTAAGTAGTCTTTCGTTCCGGAATTTATGGTGCAACTAACAAAGGCTATTACGTGCTTTGGATAACCTATGATATCGTCAACCAGAGAGGTATTTAGATTAATTCTAATGCTCAGATTATTAGGATTTGTTGGAAGAATATCGGCAGGTAGGATGGATTTGGTTACTTTTCATTAGTTATATATTGGATTATTCTATCTTATATGCGATTATGATGAGATCAAATGCCTATCAGCTTGGAGAAATATTTAAGCAATTAATTGGTTTTCTTCACAAGATATTGTCATATCTGCTAAAGTAAACTATCAGCAAGAAATATTTCAAATATATATATATTGCCTTATTTTATGTTTTTGCACTCAGTTTTTAGCGAATGGGTAATTAAATTCTGACTCCCCTGTCTTAGCCTTCATAATTGTTATCAAACTTAATCAAGGAAGGATGTGCAAACTAGAATGACAAAGTGATTACACTTGTTAGCACTATTATTGACTCCGTGAGACTGAAATAATTTTTCAAATGTGATAACTGCAGTTTTGATAAATATCTGAAAGGAAATAATTATTTTGCACGATATCAAGAACTTAGTATTCTTTAGTACTTTTCGACTAACTTAGGAAAAACATTAGCAAAAAACAAAAACAGAACACCTTAATTCTTTCTCTTCCATACATTGTCTGTCCCCGTCTCGAAGTGTTTAACAAATAATATATATACATTATTTACATTATTTACATTTGATTGATATTTGTTCTCATCTTCTTTGTTGTTAACAACATGAGGACAAATATCCGTCAAATATAAATAATGTAAATAATGTACATAATTCCTCATCTCTTAAATATAGAAGTGTATTAAATAATATATAATAATGAACTCTCTGATTTAGCTAAAGTCACATTGAGACTTATTTTAAATTCTTTCTGCTTTGTTAGTAAACAATATTTTAGGATAGAATAAGGCATGATTTTTACCAGAAATAAAAATACAAGGAAATACAATGGTTACCGCAGATTCGTTATTTTACTTTCATTTATTTGAAAAGATGTTTTTTGATACATCCTAATGATAATTGGGCACATATCTACACTGTATTAGCGAAACAGTTCAAAGGCATTATGATCCAATATTAATGGTCTTTTTTTTTTTTTGATGAGTGCCGTATTAACCATAAGATTTCACAGACACAAATTCGCTGGCAGATGTTCAAACTTCAGTTCCACTAAATTTATTATAAAGTAACATTTCTGGTCTTTATAGAATTTTTGAAAGATTATTCTCGAAAATTCATGATTCAATATTCAAGAGATGCTTGAAAATGTACTTTCGTCATTGTAATCTTGTAAATCGGTGAATGTTGATGCGTCATTTACGAAAGCTAGTCGTTCGTTAATTCTAAGAAGGTTGGAAAACTGAAGGCAGTAGCATTTGAACTCACAAATTTCCTTATTGATAATTCTAAGTTAGGTTACAAAATAATCACCGGAATGCATTTCAGAGTTAATGATTCGTAGGAAAACACTTCGGGTCTGAATGCACAACTCAATTTCTACAGCAGTGTTTCGTCTAAACAAATGTCTGTTTGAAATATGTGAAACTTCATTTCCGAGAACTACTCTTGTTGTTGGTATTACTGTGGTTAAATATCTAACAGTAGTAAATTTCCTTTCAATTATGACTTAAGTTATTCTTTAATAAGAACAAACCAGTTTCTTTTAAGAATTTTGTTTTTACTACAGATATGGATTACTGAAATACAAAACTGTCAGATGCTACATTTTATAATAGTTTATAATATGACTATTTTGCTTTCACGAATTGTTAACGAAAGTTCGAAGTCATACAATTTATCCCTGTCATTACATTCTAAAATCGTTACACATGTATTACAATCTGACAGCTAACATCTTCCGCTAGAAGCAATTCTTTATCAAATACAAACAAAATTACTTCACCGCCATTTAGCATCATTCTGTACTACTGTCTCTTCCTGGCTTGAATTGCGCATCAATGAAATTCTACATTTATTAGCTGTTGATGGTATGCACAGGAACCTGTTCCCAAGAGATATCACCATAGTCACTACGGTAATCAAAGAGATATTGACAGATTTCAAACACTTTATGTCGCTAATATTGTAAACTGTTTTGAGAAAGATCTTCCACAATTATTATGACTAAATTTGCTATAAGTGATACAAAAGACAAAAACGGAATTTGTTGGCATATTATTTGGTAATTTATCAAATGTTACCCCTTTTGCTGAGAACGGTGTCACGGGCTCGCAGGTTTTATGTCGTTATAATAACACATGTAGCCGGGTGTCCTTCTTTATTTCTTAATTGTTGGCCTCATGCTTTCGAAATTTTCTGCCTCTGTAGACATTATCAAGTGACAAAACTGATCCTGTATAGAGCAGAACGACTTTAGTTTATTGCGATCCTTCAAATAGCTGCAGTTCTGATATTTCGGAGAAAATAGATAACAGAACGATAAATATTTTCCAGTGGGGCATTAAATACCACAATGCGTACACGTAGGACAGACACCAGAACCCTAATATTTCGTCACTTATCGACTGAAAAATGCTAAAACCTAGTTTCATGCCTTTAACGATCGATATATAAATATGTGTGTGTGTGTGTGTGTGTGTGTGTGTGTGTGTGTGTGTGTGTGTGTGCG
>NC_068983.1:19863395-19864714 GCF_001194135.2 Octopus bimaculoides | reverse complement strand
AGAGAGAGAGAGAGAGAGAGAGAGAGAGAGAGAGTTGGAGAGGTGTGTTTAGAGGGATATTTTATGCGGGTGAATCGCTTTTAGCTTTAAGCTATGCTGCAGGTTACGGCTGAATGCATCGATTACTATTTAATGTCTATGACTGCTAGGAGCTGTCGACCACGCTGTAAATCACGTGGTAAATTCTTCCGATGGGTAATTGTATGTTCGACTCCACTGGATGGTAATGCTATCTGTAGTGTGTATTTACAAAAATTATGACGACAGAGAATATTATTTTCTTTTACTTTACAATATCATACAGCATATTTTTATGGTTACGTAGTGCCACACGTGTTTCAACTGCACAGAACCAAGCTGGGTGAACGATCATGAACGAAGCTGTACTGAAAATTATGCCCGGCTGCAGATGCAACTGTTCATATTCTGTGCTGTTGGACCACACGTAGGACTTTATAACCATAAAAATATGGTGTATGACATTGTAAAGCGATATAATTTGAAAATGTACTAGTTTCCTTATTCTCTATCGTTATAATTATTGCTCTTATACATACATACAAAACAGATCACCAGGGAATATTATTGCCTTAAGTTACGGAGAAGTAATGTGTTCCCTGATGATTCGTTTTGGTTAAACAGACACGCATTCATTCAAATATTCACACAGGCACTTCTTCTTCATATATATATATATAATAGCATTAAGCAGTGTGACATAATGATACATGATATCACGATATATTTGCCACTGTAGCCAATGTCAAGAAATACGTATAAATATCCCAGATACCACAACGAAAATATAAAACCAAAGTGTTTCATTGGACAAGTAGGGAAGAAACATTATGAAATGCATAAATATATATTGGAGAACTTGTATGTGCATATACTTCCAGACACACGGTTAATCACTTACACAATCGCACACACGCACATGGGTTTATATAATTTCCTTTATATAGAAACATATACACCCATATCAAAAAGCAAATGTATTTGTGCAATTATATCCTTTCGCATTAATAGTTGAATATGTATCGGAACCAATATCTGTACCTGTAGTAATAAGTCTGAAAGTCTAGTACACACGTTCTCATGCAATAATATATATGAACATATATATATAAATACATCTATATATCTATATCTATCTATCTATCTATCTATATATCTATCTATCTATCTATCTATCTATCTATCTATCTATCTATCTATCTATCTATCTATCTACACCATTTTAAGCATAGACTTGTAACAAAAAGAGACAAAAAGAGAGAAGGTACTTACTTTCATGTACCTTTAAAAAAAAAAAGCCT
>NC_068983.1:19861598-19862639 GCF_001194135.2 Octopus bimaculoides | reverse complement strand
TATATATATGTACTTATATATATATATATATATATATATAAATATATATATATATATATATATATGTATGCATGTATGCATGTATGTATGTATGTATGCATCTATGTATGTATGCATGCATGTATTCATGTATGTATGTATGTATACAAACTTCTGTGTATAAATGATTATATTTAACAAACACCAGTTAATTGCATCAGAAAAATATTTATTTAAGTGCTAAATTGCCGCAGGATATGACTGGAACAAACAAATTACGTGGTACGCTGCTACTGTAGAAAACACATTCAACCTCCCCTTTTACATCAACTACTGTCTGTCACTTCACTCCCTGTTTGTCTACATATGTCTCTTTCTGTCTCTATCAACTGTGCCTGTTTACACACACACACAAATAAACGCACATACACACACACACTTGCACCTACACGCACACGCTCATACACCCGCCGCGAGCGCACACACACACTGATTGACACACTCACACACATACAACCGCAAATATAGTATATATTATATTACCTATTATATTAATAAACTTATACGATTATTGTTATACTCTGTATGTGTGTGCGCATATTCCTTCTCTGTCTCTCTGTCTGTCTTTCTGTTAGTCCGTCCGTCTATGTGTATGTATGTCTGTCTGTCCGACTGTCTCTTTCTCTCTGTCTATCTCACTTTCTCTCTATCCCCTTTCTCTCTCCCTTGCTCTCTCTTCTCCACTGTCTCCCAAAAAGTACATATTAGCTTTCTCAGACGCCAAACTGCCTACATACGCACTGACGCTCATAAACGTACATACGTTCATATATGTCAGACTGTATACGTATGAGTATGTATGCGTACTTACATAGATACACACATACACACAGGCAGCACACACACACATATCTATGTGTGTGTATTTGTAGGTAGGTTTAGATCATGCGTGTACAAATAAACGTGTTGAATCATACAGACTTTATAACCTTGATAAAAAATATATATTTGACTATATAGATACACACACGAGCTCACGTATATATATATATATATATATAT
>NC_068983.1:19860480-19861090 GCF_001194135.2 Octopus bimaculoides | reverse complement strand
ATATATGTGTGTGTGTGTGTATGTGCGTTCAAGTGTATATGTATAAATATGTAAATATGTAGACATGTGTGTTTGTACTTATACATATAGAAATAGGTATATAAAAGACTGAGTGCAAACGTATATATGTGCGTACATGCACACATACTCACCTACACACACATATACACAGACGCTCACACAGACTCTTACATACATACACATGGACAGGTGTTTCTATTTAGAATCGTACAGGCAATTTAAATTTATAAATTTCTATGAAATGATTTTGCGTGCGCGTGTGTGTGTATGTGTGCGCACACGCACTCGGCGTATACATATCTTTGAGTGTTTCGTGTGTGTGTGTGTATGTGTGTGTGTGTGTGTTTTACTACGTGTGTCTGCATGCAAATGTCCACCCTTGTGCGTAAATGTGTGCTCGTGTGTTAGTGTTTGCAAACACACTGCACCCATTCCGAATACATGTGTATATCTATGTCTACAATAATATAAGTTATGATGAATACAAATAGTCTTCCATCCTATTTCATTTATTTTATGATGTAAAACGACTACATTAATAATAATCTTTCACAAATGCACACGCACACAATTCACATACATACATACA
>NC_068983.1:19858472-19859306 GCF_001194135.2 Octopus bimaculoides | reverse complement strand
TATATATATATATATATATATATATATATATATATGGATTTAGGTAATCCAGGTGTGCATCTCTCAGCATTTCGGGCGGGTACGAAGTTGTGGCAATCGAATTGTTTAGAGGATAAAAACAGCAGATAGTGCCCACTTGATGCACCTAGCATCCCATACAAAATATAGTTCAGTTGAAATACACAAATTATGTGGTGAGTCCATTCATTACAGAGAGAAATGTACACAAAGAACTGGATATGACGCTCATTTCAATACTCAGTAAATTATTTTCGCAAGCAGCATGATGCGTTGTATTCATAGTTCCTAAATAAATTATCTATTAATCGTTTCTTCACACTAGCTAGAAATGTAACACCATGAAGCGCTATGGTTTTATATCTCCTGATTCACTCTATTAAATACAATTCTTTCTGCAGTAAGTATACGGCCTGAAATTTTGGTGGAAGGGTTAAGTCGATTACATCGACCGCAGTATTCATCTGGTTCTTAATTCATGCATTCGGTTCGTCAAAGATGCCCCCTCTCGGCCTTTCTGTATGTATTGACTCTTGAGCCTCTACAGCGGAAGCTGGCGAAGCTGAGGGGCATCCCACGAGAGCTGGGATGTGGGACGAGCGTGTCTGCATACACGGACGATGTCACCGTCATAGTGTCGAGCCAAAAGCACATCGACCTGGTCGGTGAGAGACTAAAAGAATACGAAGCGTTAACGGGAGCAAAAATTAAACGGGATAAATCAGTGGGCTTGCGGCTCGGCACCTGGAAAAGCAAGCCCGTGACGTCCAACAGCGTCTCCACTGTGGGACACTGGACCGACGAGCCGGTTAAATT
>NC_068983.1:19848053-19853381 GCF_001194135.2 Octopus bimaculoides | reverse complement strand
TAATAATAATAATAACAATAATAATAATAATAATAATAATAATAATAATAATAATAATAACAATAACAATAATAGTAATAATAATAATAATAATAATAATAACAATAACAATAATAGTAATAATAATAATAATAATAATAATAATAATAACAATAACAATAATAATAATAATAATAATAATAATAATAATAATAACAATAACAATAACAATAATAATAATAATAATAATAATAATAATAATAATAATAATAATAATAATAATAATAATAATAATAAAACACGAAGGAGTTCGGACCTACGTACACGGGAAGCTATACTAACACTATGGAATAGCAACAAAAACAAAATGGTATGGGTACACACCAGAAAAGGTCACAGAAAATGAGAAAGCAACTATACTATGTGATATGCCAATACACACAGAGAAATTAAGGTCAATAGGCCAGATATAGTTGTCAGAGATCATCAAGAATATATATATATATATATATATGTGTGTGTGTGTGTGTGTGTGTGTGTGTGTGTGTTTGTGTGTGTAGCACACATGGGAGACAAAGTAACTTGGCGAGAAGTAAGCATAACACATATACGCAACGAACGCAGAGTGTTAAATGCGTTTATGTGGCTTTATCAATACAGCCTTTTCATTATGTGTGTTTGTTTCTGCACGTGAGGGCTTGTGTGCTTGTTATTTTGTTTGTTTGTGTGCGTGTGTATGTGTGTGCGCACCTGTTTTTGCGTGTGTATGTGTGTGATTTCGTGATGGTGTAATTGTACATAAAATTAATTTTCACCTAATTGGATTTGCTTATTGTATTCTTTAAGCGAAAAAAATAATAGTAATTAGGAAAGAAAATTCTTACAGAACTAAACGTATAAAAATTAAGATCCATAGTGACAACTAGAGAAAACATATTTGTGCTAGTAAAATATTGTAAAATGTTCTTTCACAGTGAAGTGTGTTGACGCTGGTGATGCTCTGATACGAAAAAAAAAAAAAAAAAAACATTCCGAGTTGAAGATTACTTCTCTGTCAGTCTCTGTGTGAGCATATTTCTGAGATTGTGTCGCATTCAATAAGTGTTGCAACGAATGAAATATAATGGTAACTGTCCAACACGTAAGAGTTCTATGTATTAACATCTTCAGTTGAGTAATTTCTTTGATGATAGCTAAAAACATATATGACTACGCCATATAGTCACATACACACATACGCACATGTTCACAGACACATATATACATTTATATATATGCATATATATATAGACAGATACATCAGAAACACACAAAACCTTAAAACCAAACATCAAACACACATATACACACGCATAAATATTAAAATTGCTTATATTTTCTTTTACCTGCGTCAATCATTAGTCTACAGCCACGCTGGGACCGCACTGTAAGTGTTTATGTGTGTGTGGCTTGGTAATAAAGGTTTCCCTCTTAGTTATATATTTTCCCAGTGGGAGACAAACAGGTGTATATACATACAAATACACATATCTGTATACATGCATGTACACGAATAGAGCCATGGACACATACATATGTTTCTCTTATCAGAGATCATGCGAACGTGTACGTGTTATTTTTATGTACATACACCGGTAGAAAAGTACTCACACGTGGGTAAGAGTTCTTTCGACTCTTATTTCTAGCAATGCTGGTGCTTAGTAGCAACCTCCATCACTTTAGTGAAGACTGTACTTGTTGCTAGTCGGTTCTAAATTTTTCCAATAGCCAACTTAAGAATTTATAATTCTCACTTCACCATTTTCGAAATCCGTCAATCTTTCCTATGGAGTTCTCTATAATGTTGACAGGATGACTTATTAGGCGCCGGAATAATGGGTCTTTGATGAATAGTAATTACATCTGAAATTAGCACGCTGGTATAACCTTGTCAGAAAGGAGATCCCGCCTGGCTGGGTAGGCTTCTCTTATTTTCTAGCAATGCTGGTGCTCACCAATACCTTCCGTCGCTTTAATGACGACTATACTTGCTGTCTACACACACACACACACACACACACACACACACACACACACACACACACACACAAACATATATATATTAAATAGGTCTACCTGCTGGAAGTAACAGTCAAAAGTCTAATTTAAATCGCCTATATTATTGATTTTGTTATTATCATTTTTAATTGTTACACTAGATAATAATAAAATCAATAATATCTTCGCAAATATTTTTCTTCTGAATCATTTGCTTCGTATTGAAATTATCTTCCTACTGGTGACAGCTAAAAGTTGGTGCAAAACAAATCAGTTATAGTGCAGACTTCGACGTGACGGGTTCACATCGTGATAACACGTATTGAGGAATGTGGGGCAATAATTTCAAGTACTTGAATGTATGCTATTTAATGCTTCTTTGAGCCTGCAATCGCCTATATTATTCATTCTTTTATTATCATTTTTAATTGTTACACTAGATAATAACAGAGTCAATAATATATTGGAAAATATTTTTCTACTGAATTATTTGTTCCGTATTGATATATACGAATTCACAGTTGTTTATGCTGATATAGTGTAACCCTAGCAGTAGAAGGCACACCGGAAAAAATGATGCTTATCGACGTTTCATCCGTCTTTACGCGATCTAGTTAAAATTTCACTGACTTTTCGTTTCATGTTATCGTGATCGTTAAAATAAGAACCAGTTGATCGCTGGGGTCGATGTAACCGACAAGTCTCTCCCCACCAAATTTCAGGCCTCCTGCTTATAATAGAAAACATGATGATGATGATGACGATCATCATCATCATCATTTTGTAAGTACATGGTTGAATGCTTACAACACAACTATAGCTGTCGATTTTCCCCGACGCTATTGCTTTGCTATTTAGTTGATCTGTACTATCAATGCTACAATTTGTTATTGGCGTTGTGTTAACGCAGGATTTACCGAAACGGAAAAAAAGTACGTAGAGTTTTGAAAATAAATATCGTTCTCCAGTTAAATACTATTGAGCAGCTAAATATTTTGTGCATTTATTGCTTTTCTCTCATCCAGCTGACGTCTATCGCATTTAATATTGATTTCTATATTTGGCACAAGGTCAGACATGTGTAAGGAAATAATATGGTCCATTGAATCGAATGCGTATCTACGATTTGATTTACACATGAAGATAGAACGTTTTAGTGGTAAGCATATTATTTATCGGAGAATTTTTTCTACATAACCGAGTACTGAAATGAAAGAGATTCCTTGGGGATCACATTTCGACTGCTTAAAAATCTATTTCGTTATTATAGATACACGTCTTCATGTGAAATGAGCATGTAACGTGTATAATATATGAAGATATTGTATGAGGTCATTAGTTTGTTTGGACCTTAAATTCTGATTAACTCGCTCAGACTCCTTCGTAGCATAGATTTTCTGAAGGGCATCTAAAATCTGGACAGGTCTCTCCAAGTCTGAACACAACTAATTTTTCTCAGAGAGAAACAGAGAGAGAGAATTAGAGAGAAAGGGATAGAGAGAGAGAGAAAAGTAGACAGAGAGAGAAAAGTAGACAGAGAGAGAAAAGTAGATAGAGAGAGAATTAGAGAGAAAGGGGTAGAGAGAGAGAAAGAGAGATAGAGTACACAAGAGTAAGAAAGAGAGCGAGTAAGATTCGAAACCGGTTTGTGAATTGTATTCTATTGATAGACCCGGAAATTACGACTGACAAAGTTTACTTCGGTGGAATTCGGTCTCTGCTTCTAGAGAATCAGAAAGTATACTGCAAAAGAAAGAACTTTCTATCGACTACGCTAACTAGATGCTTTATTCTTTTAATGAAAGTAGATATGCGTAGATCACAAATATCTATACTTCACATCTCGTTTTTGAATATATATCATTGAAGCACAAATCTTCAGTTTCCAATATTTTTTTTTAATGAACAGGAACAGAGGAATAGACATGGTACTTAGTGTATGGAATTTTCAGAAGCATCATCTGAAGTTCAAATACAGGTTTAATCAAATACAGAAATACAGTTACCTGTTCATTAATATGATAATGTTTATTTATACAGTACTATGCAAGGTATCACTAAAGTAGTATGATAGCCATGGAAATTTGAAGTTCTTACTTGTAAGTTAGTGCGGGTAATAAGTGGATCCGTATCATCAGGGTAGATTATAAGAGATTCTGGACCATCAGTGTCTGGAAAGTGAGAATTGTAAACGTGTGCATTTGTTAGTAGTGTTTGTATGTTTTCTGTGTTGTATGTGCATGTATGTGCATTTGATTTCAAAAGGGCTAATATTCTTAATATGTGCTTCAAAGCAGTATACTACATCTGTGTACGAAACACACAATAGTACCATCGCTATTTTTTTACTGAGTTATAATACGCAACAGGTACTTAATTTATCAACCCCGAAAGGATAGAAGGCAAAGTCGACATCGGCGGTTTACCGAGTTATAATATGAATGGCATTGGTAAATAATTACATTATAACAATAAACTATGCGCCTGCTAAACAATCAAAGCAAGAATATTAACAAAACATCGAAGCGAAATCTTCAGTTGTTGCCAAGGAGATACATCATAAAAAAATGCAACTAATATACAAAGTCATTAATTAGTGTGTTTTTCAAAGCAGTAGTTTAAAGGAGAAACATATTTATGTATGCATTCGTATCTAATATAAGAACACGGAATACAACGCACGCTAGAGAAATACTGAAGATTTCCTCAATTTGTGTTTTAATTTTTAATACTTTCTGGAGAACTTCCAAAAATCTATAATTTATATGGTATATCATGAAAAATTCACATTCAAATTGTTTATTCACTCTTAAGTATAAATATACGTTTTATTAGGAAATAAACTTCAATTAGAATATGGAACAATTTCAAGTTATTTCCTAATAAAGAACGCACAGATTTATGTAAAAATAATTGTAAACGACTTTCACCTCGAGTAGTAAATTACAATTATATATTATTCATCTCTGATTTAAGAGCTAAATTTTTTCTGGTTTGGTTTTATAGTTATTGATTATAATTTATCTGTTACACTCCTTCTATACTTCCTGCATCATTTATAATTCTTTCGATTTTATTCAATACCTCATTTCCAATTTCTACTTTCATTATGCAATTTCTATCAAGTAATTTCGCTAGTAATCATTAAACAATTTTTGTTTGTTTTCAAAATGATTTGATTACAAAACAAAAATTAGTTTTAAATACGTTATATTTCAAACTTTGTTATATAGCTTCATATAGTTTTGTCTTTAGTTTCTTCGAGGAGTGCCTATAAAGACAATTGAAATGGAAGACATATATATATATATA
>NC_068983.1:19839664-19847862 GCF_001194135.2 Octopus bimaculoides | reverse complement strand
TGTGTGTATACATCTATTCCATGTATGTAGTTACGCGCGAGTGTGTGTATGATTGTGTGCGCGCGTGCGAGTTGGTTTAGTTAATTTATATTAGTTCTTAAATATGCTTTCTAAATTTCTGTTAGAGCGCAACCTTCAGTTTGTTTTGGTCATCACTTTCAAATCCATTGTATATCAAAGGCTTTCCGGTGTGCATACTTGCTGTGCTAAAATACAATCACTTTATTAATCAACCCACATATTTTTCGGTTCAAGCATAATGTTTATAAGTCATTTGAAATATAAGAATACATCCATATAACTATCACTTCTATGGTCCACGGAAAGAGAACATTCTAATCTGCTGTCAAGATTTTAGTAATTGATTCGACTCAAATCTCCGACAGGATAACCAAAGTCGACAGACACCTGAAGAAAGTTGCAGAGTACAACGGTGTGAAGTTTCTGATATATTAATTCGGCCCCTTGTTCGATTAAACTTCTGTATAAAAATTATAATTCCTCATCTCAGTAGTATGTAAACAATTACATATACATAAGCAATCGTTTGGTTAATATTACACTTTAACAGTATACCACGATCGTAATTTTAAAAAAATCTTTTTAAACAATATTCCTGTGGAATATTTCATGGATTTCTTGCATACCTTATACATTGTGTTGAATTTTTGTTTGTATTTTGTCTTTAATAAAACTCGGAAAAGTAACATTTATTGCCTCTTGAACATGGCTGTTCCGTAGGAACCGACGTTACTGATATTTTAACCCCAGGAGGGCGCCACCTCCAGCTGGTTATTTGATGCAATCTGCACCCGATATATATTGCAAGCAAGTGAGTGAAGCCCTACCATATTCCAGCCACGAGACCACCAGACCGTATGATTTCGACCTCTTCCTTTGCCTATATAATCAATCATTTCGTCAATTGTGAATTTCTATATTTTTATATGATATAACACATATGTGATCAAGTGCTATGATCAAGATCTCGTGTTATATCGTCTATATCGTCTATATGTTAGATTGTACACGCTTCTAAAATATTCATAGATATTTACCAGCTCAACGTGCAGTCATATCTGAGGATAGATATTTCTCTTACGTATTCATTTACAAACTTTATGGTTTTGTATTATGTCAAATACTTGAAATGGAATGATTGAGGTTGTTCAGAACCTAAGTATCCATATAACTTTAGAATATATATATCCTTCTACCTTCAATCATATTAACCTGACTCTTAATTTCATACTGTAATATGGGAAGATTATTTTTGATTTCTCTAATTCGTTTTGTCGATTCCTCTTTTCCTGTGTTTACATCTATCATCTTCTGAAGCTTCATCTTTATAATTATTTCCCTTACCATATGAACAATAATTCCGTTGACAAATCTGAGAGTTCTCTTGATTTGTATCGTTTTAGCATCAATCTTCTCGAATTTCTTCTGTTTACTACTTCATTACAATAGCCAACATTTGACTGTCAGTGGACGCAAGGCAATCTCCTTCAGGCTTCAGCTTTTCTCCATGTCATGTTTACAGAAAATCTAATAATTATTAGATGGTCTCAAGAAGGCATCGAACTCGCAGTACCGTCAGGTCATAGGACAAATTCATTTCCGGTACTTATTCCTGCCTTTTCTATTCTCGAGATCACATCTTACCGAGGTCAAATTTGATTTCCTAATTCCGGGTTCGATGAATTAAAGCCCAAGTTATGTACTGGATCGTTAGTTTCGTTTAAAACACTTCCCTCAAAATTTCGCTTTAAGAGTGAGGATTTCAAGAGTTGTCAGTGTTCTTTATGCTGTGGTTTCAAATCTCGCCAAAGTCGGCTTGCTCTGTCACTCTTTCAATACAATTAAATGCAATAACAGTCACATCTTTGACTCAATCGTATCGACTAACACTCCCGCTCAAATTTCAAAACCTGTGGCTATGTTAGAAACAATTATTAAACGACAGACAAAACTGGTGATATTGTTACATCATAGTAAAAAGTCACAGTGACCCAAATATCTGTATAGGTATTTGATTACGGTTTCTATGCATTTCAAACAGACGCTTCTATAGGAGATGCGCTGTATATACCACATTCCCACTTTACTTACTTTGGACGTGGTTAAAGGAGATTTCTAAAGGCTCTACGTCACCTTGAAAGATGTAGAGATGTAGAGAGGTTGGCACGTGAACGTCAGTGACGGAGGGCATTGGTGAACCTGGTTGGCCCTACGCATGATGAGTCTGTGAGACCCCTAACCTATGATAATCCCAGCCCCATCAAGCATGAGCATGAAGCAAGCAAGAAGTAAGCAAGTAAACCCGAATTCTTGTGGAAAGTATGCCACCTGTCTCTGTCTTATCTATCGCTACTTTAATATTATCTCTTCTTTGGAGTTTGCTGACCTCATACTATTACAATCAGATAGACTACTGCATCACTCCACTTGATTTCCACCTCTTGTCAAATTTTGACCTCTATCACGGCACCGAGGCTGCACTAAACGTTATGCCCTATTCTCTTTGCCCTGAACATTGACTTACAGCAATTTGTTTCTAGTTCATGCCTTTAATTCCGTGGTTCAGCTAACAATACTAAAAAAAGAACACTGACGACGTCAAGCTCACCAGTCTTTGAGAGTCGCAAGGTTATGATCACTACTTTTCTCTCCACATCTACCAAATAAAAAATATATACTGAAAAAAGAAATTTAGATATCATTAAATAATTTATGCGTGAATCAGTTGGGAATACAATATCGAGAAAACGAAATATTTTTGCATTCCTAATCTTCTTTTGTTCTCTTCTCTCCTGGTATTATTATTTTCTTTATCCATTATATTTGTAATAAAATATTTACCACGTAAAAAAGATGTATGTAGAATTATCTTAACATAAATAGGATATATTTTCCATTTCAATTTTGCAAAGAAATAATCTCATTAGAAGACTATGACAAAATATATTTTCTGTTAGACATATTTGGTAACAAACAAAAAAAACGGTTTTGAAATCTGACAGAGCTTTACAGAATTCATATATTGATAAAAAAATTTTAATACCTGATTTCATTACAGTTCCTTATCAATAGCTCACATTAAATTAGTAAATTGTAACACTTTCTATGCGTAGGTGTTTATATGTATAAGTTGTTCGTGTAATCTTTTCGTAATGACGGGTAAAATTTTCGTCTTTGCATGTGTGTTATAGTCGAAATTAAAATAATTTGGGATCTACTTTTAGTGTGTAGTTAAAGGCTGTCAAATTGCAATAGACAGTGTGGGGGCATGTTAAATAGTCCTAAAAGCATCACAGGCGATTTTTGAACCAGCGATACTTATTCAATTATTCCAATCTATTATTCTGCTTTACATAGTTAATAAGGAACTGAGAGCCAAGATCTGCAATAACACAATTTCAATTACTATATTATTAACAATATATATATAACCAGTTACGATATTTTACGATATCGATATGTTGGTTCAGAGAGATTATGATGTATTTAAGAGATGTTAGTTGAATCAAAACGAACATGTAAATATGCTCAATTAGGATTAAGCTCAACTGATCCATATTCGGCGGTAAATATTATTGTGATTTTCATATAAGGTGCACAATCTGAGATTCGTCGAATTATGTAAAGTAGATGTATTGTCCATCATTTAGTTGAAACCAAAACATTCAGTAGTTGCTGAAAAGAAATGTGTTCTTGAAGTTTTCTTGAAGATATAATTGAATAAAGATTTTAAGGTATTAGAAACCGCTAAGTTGAAAAAAATTGTGTTTTAATAATATCGGCCGGATATTGTCATATTGAATACGAAAGACAAATACTGTCAGATTATTGATGTAGCCATACCAAATGATATGAATGTTGTGAGTAAAGAGGTTGAAAAATATCACCAACTACTCCGAATTGAAAGTGAAAATAGCAAGACTGTATGGAATGCGAGAAGGTAATGTAAAAGTGACACCAGTGGTAATCAGAGCATTGGGCACAATCCCATTGAAATTTCAAAACTTCTTAAGGCAACTGGGAATCCCATGCAAGATTGATGGCTTGTAAAAAGCAGCGTTATTGGGCACAGAGCACGTCTTAAGTAAAGTATTGTCTGTCTGAAGTCTTCGTTGTGACTTGACAGATGGCTAGAGATTTCGGTGCACTTTAACTACACTGTGTTATGAAGGAATAATAATCCTTTCGACGATAGGCACAAGGCCTGGATTTTGTGGAGAAGGTGAAGTTGATCAAAACAACCTCAACAATTCACTGGTACTTAATTTATCGACCCCGAAGTACAAAGTCGATCTCGGCGGAATTCGAACCCAGAACGTAGCGACGGGCGAAATACCGCTAAGCATGTTGCCCAGCGTGCTAACGATTCTGCCAGCGCGAATAAGAGAGGACTCTAGGCAAGAATAGAAACAGACTGAAAGATAATGATAATGATGATGATGATGGTGGTGATGATTATGATGATGATGATGATGATGATGATGATGATGATGATGATGGTAGTGGTGGTGGTGGTGGTGGTGGTGGTGGTGGTGGTGATGATGATGATGATAATAATAATAATGATAACAATAATGATAATAATAGCAGTAGCAGTAGTAGTAGTAGTAGTAGTAGTAGTAGTAGTAGTAGTAGTAGTGGTAATAATAATAATAATAATAATAATAATAATAATAATAATAATAATAATAATAATAATAATGAATAATAATAAGGAATAATAATGAATAATAATTAAAAGAAATTCAGTTACATATTAGAAATAAGCAATATAATCCCAATAATATCTAACCGAACTCTAACAAATGTTTTTGCTGACATCTAAACAACAGCTTAATAAGGCTCCAATCTGAAAAACTGGAGGTGAATAATTTATATTTTGTATTCATGAAATATTTGTTTCTATTATCTTCACATGACCACGTATCTGTGGCAAGGGCTTAGTCGACTAAATCGACCACAGTACTTTACGGCTATTTAATTTTATCAACTCCCGAGGAATAGATATGTAAAACTGGTCTCCGTAGTGTCTTTGTTAAGAACTAAGCAACATACTGTATTTTTGCTCGAGTTTAGTCCGCCCTTAATGGAACAGTAACTCATAATATGTCTTGTAAAAAAAACTTCATTTATATTTAATAATGAACGTTATGGAAACAGTATAATTCTTTGTAATAAGGATTATAAATATGCTACACTTTCTAAGATTGGAAATTGTGTAATTGTCTCAGTTGATTATTTAACAATTAAATTGATCACACTTAGATTATGAATTGCTTATATTGTAATGAAATACTCTAGCTCCGATATTTAAATACTATTCCTAATCATTAATAAATGTGTTTACAAATCTGTAAGAATTTTCGGTTGAGAGAGGTGAGCGAAGAAAAGGAAAGCAAATGGAAACATGTTTCTTTCGATTAGTTTATCAGTTCCTAATTGTTCCTCAACATCTTTAAGCCTAAAATTCTGGAGCCGCGTAGCTTAGTGGTTACAGTGTTGGTCTAATGATCGTAAAATTGTAGTTTCGATTCCAGGGCCACACGATGATATGTTGTGTTCATTTCACGTTGCTCTAGTTCACTCATCTGGCAAAATGAGCATTTCTGCGACGGACCGAAGTCTCGTCCGGCGGTGTAATATATATATATGCCACAGAAACTGGCCTTAAGAATCTATATGACAGGGGAAGTAGCATTTCAATAATCCTACAATTAAAATACAAGAAATGCATAGAAACAATACATAACCATTATATATATATATATATACAAAGGTAGATGAAAAAGAAACGTTAGTAGTAGTAGTAGTAGTAGTAGTAGTAGTAGTAGTAGTAGTAGTAGTAGTAGTAGTAGTAGTAGTAAAATTAGTAGTAGTAGTAGTAGTTCCAAGGAGACTGGTGGTGACATGGAGCGGAAAAATTATACGATAAACCTTGTGTGTCTTAGATAAAGTATCATTAAGAGAAGAGACAAAGTTACTGATTGTCCGTTTATAGCCAGTTTGAAAATTAGAAAATTCACATAATAAGATATGCTTATGAATATCTTATTATGTACATATTTTGAAATTTTTAATTGCTTCCATGCAAGAAACATATTCTAGCAAATGCAATAGGAGATGAGGGAAATTAAGAATTTAAACAAAAAAAAAACAAAAGATAAATACAAAGAAAATCTGAAAATATCTCTGAAAAATATAAGTACAGTTAAGAGTACTTTTCATTGAAAGGACAGGAGTATTATTGACTGGTCGTCTTGCAGTAATTTGTAGGTCGTTTCATCTGATTTCAGATTCTGTCGAGAACATTTTTTGCTTTTCATCCTCTTGAGCTCATTGTACAAAGCAAATATAAATGTCGATTTAATCGCCTTCACCCCCGCCATCTTTTTCTGAGGTTATTAGGATTTGCGAAATCGTTGCAAAGACGGAAAAAAAGACCACTGCAGTGTTTGCTGCAGCACTTCTGAGTACAACTCCCACAATCTTAAAGTACAAATAAAGCGATAAATAAAGTACAAGCCAAGCACTGACTTCGTTATAAATATCCCTACGGCCACTCTGAACAGCAGTCTATAGACCTCAATTAAAAGCAATTATTATCATTAACAGCGTTTTAATATTTTTCATTACGTAATTTAAGATTGTGGCATTTGTACATGGATTCCAAATTATAAATTGAACGTGTAAAGCGAGAATAAAATGTATATAAACAAAATTACTACAAAGATTGTATGAGAATGTTAATTGACCTTACAGCGATGACAGGCACCTGTTTATCCATTCAGCTGAAATTTATTCAATTGATAATTAAATCATAGCTTATTCATTCCTTTTTGTTTTAATTTCCCCCTTCGGATTTACTCAGCAAATATAGCGTGGTGAAATAATAGAGGGTGTTGCCATTTATTCATTGTTACCTCATTAGAAATTTTTATGCTCTTCATCTGCATATGCCTTTAGATTTTTATTTTTATAATTGCAATAATTGGCAAAACCAAACTATATTTTGTAGCCATGGGTCTTGCGAAGTTTTCATAATTGGAGTAATGAGAGAAATTCCAATTAAATTGCGCACAATTTAACACTTGGACTTACGCCGGCGAAACCGAGCGGTAGATGTGCAATGTAAATATTACATCAAATTCATCATCATCATCATCATCATCATCATCATCATCATCATCCTGACGGCGACAAAGATGACGGATATAGTGAAGACAGTATTGTTCTTAGTGGTGGTGAGAGATGATGATGATGACGATGATGACATGCATACACACATACAAACATTCGCGCATATACATATTGTCGATGACATAATGTACCAGACACATACATGATCCGATTACACTGACTAACCCATCCTCTCAAAATTACTGGTCTTGAGCAGATCAGTATTGTTACAGGTCCGGGAGAAAATGTCCTGCTTCATTTCTTGAGGCATTTCAAATTGTGGAATCAAATATCGCCGAACTCAGCTTTGTGTTTATCCAGTTTGGAGCAATATAACCAAGTACTAGAGGGGTATTGGGCAAATTGCTATCGACTAACAGACTCTCATCAAAATTCTTGTCCTTGTGCCGAAGTAAGATTCTATTGTTATTCACCTCAAGTACTGTAAAGAACCTTCATAGCCCTCTACCAGTCAGTTATTGAACCGGTAGATACTTGATCATGGCCTTCTGCAGAGATTTAGATGCGGTTACAATCAACGTCGTTATCAGGCATCGATAAGAAAAAAACTGACTGATGATTTCAGGTGTATTTTCAGGCCGGAGCACATGGATAATTTCCATCATATCTACAAGTATGGCGACTTTAGTCGCACCTGCCCAAGATGCGCGTTGAGCAGCGGAAACTTTTTGCATGAGTTGGTACTGTGTTGGAGCGTTACGAGGTTATGGACATTTATCGAACAGGTGCTGTTAGATGTAGGACGCATCCGACAGTCAGCTGGCTATATCGTAAACATTACCCCGCTGCCTACCTGCTTAACAAAATTGTCGGCCTTGTATCAAAATTTGAAAATATCATCATCATGATCATCACCACTGCCGCCGCCGCTGGCGACGCCGCTGCCGCCACCCCTGCCACAGCCGCCACCGCCGCTGCCGTCCCTGTCGTCGCCGCCGCCGCCACCTCTGCCACCACCGCCACCGCCGCTACCGTCCCTG
>NC_068983.1:19837977-19839383 GCF_001194135.2 Octopus bimaculoides | reverse complement strand
CGCCACCACCACCACCACCACCATCACCACCATCACCATCATCATCATCATCATCATCATCATCATCATCATCATCATCATCATCAGTATTATTATTATTAATATTACTATTATTATCATTATTATTATTATTATTATTCAGGCGATGAGCTGGCAGAACCGTTAAAGCATCATGCACAATATCTAGCGTAATTCTAGTATGTTTTGAGCTCAAGATACCGCTGGTGTCGATACCAAAGTTAAAAGCCCAGGAGTTGGATCAATGTGGTTGAATGCTTCCCACTTCGTAAGCTCATGCCTTGTGTCTATAATACAAACAGTTGTCATTATTATCATCATTAATTTCAGGTCAGTGAGCTGGGAAAATATCTACCACTTTGGATGCAATGCTTAGCAGAATTTCTTAACTTTGCTTTTCATCGTTTCGGCACGTAAAGTGTAAAACCGAAGCACAAATAGTGTTGCTCATGTGCACAACAAGCAACCTTGTCCCAAACGTTGCTGAACTTGTGCTAAACGTTGAAGCAGTTATAGTATTTATTTTGGTAGTTTAATATGGCGATCATTAGTGATTTCGACGAAATGCTTTACAACAATCCTCCCGGTTTTACTCTCTGAGTTCGCAAGATATCTAAGTTGACTTCACCTTTAATACATCTGAATCAATAAAATATTCAGAATTTGCGCATTGGGTTCGATATCACCCATTAGCTCTTCCCCTAAAATGCCAAAATTCGATTATACAGTAGAAGTGGATGATTTCGGCAGTTTAAGGCGGTAAGTTGTAGAACAAACTATTTAGCAGCTGCTTTTCCTACTCTTTTACATCTGCTTTCAAATTTCGCAGAGATCAGACTGCATTTTAATCTTTTGGGTTCGATCAAATAAATACCAGTTGCACGCTGGTTCAGCCTAACCGACTTTCCCTTTTTTTTAAAACAGCATGGCATTCCGCCAAAATTTGAAACTATTAATTTCGGTATTTACTGCCTCATGATATTTTCTATTTATTGCCTCCTTATATCGCAACTAATCTGATGGGATTTCTCCGCCCATTGCGAAAGTACATGCGAAGTTACCCGTGCGGTTTTCATGTGAGTGCTTGTAGTTTAATTTACAATACTTATTCCGTAAAACAGCATCATATTCACGTACTACTTGCAATTATCCTTCATGAAGAGGCTGATCCTACATCGAATTACCATGGTTACAGTATTATGGCACAATACATTATACGATTATGCTATTATTAAAGACATACACCTACCAAGCACAAAAAGTACACGTAACATTCATAGATATATATATACATTTAATCCCATCCGTATACGCGCATGGTTATATGTATATATATATATATATATATATATATAGATAGATAGATAGATAGATAGATAGATAGATAG
>NC_068983.1:19836153-19837019 GCF_001194135.2 Octopus bimaculoides | reverse complement strand
GGGGTCAGCCGCACTTAAGTGGCAATATACTACACTTTATCGTGCAGTTACTGTTAATACTTCATTTAGAGAATTAACATTGCTATATATATATATATATATATAGAAATGCCTCTCTCTATCTCCCTCTCTCCCTCTCTATCTCTCTCTCTCTCTCTATCCATCTATCTAAATATATATATATATATATATATATATATATATATATATATGTCTATATATTACCAAAATGTAGTACATCATGTATGTGTGTGTGTGAGTGTGTGAATGTATGTGTAAATATATAAAAATGCAAATACATACGCATACGCATATAAATATTTATAAACATAAATTCATGTGTGTGCACATTTACGTGTGTACATTCATATGTGTATATGCCTACACACACACACACACATATATATATAGGGTTAACGCATTTCGGATGTTCATCATATAATTTATATGTATATGCTGAATTATTATTACATGAAATAATTCAAGTTAGTTGTATATTTATTCATCTCTTTGCTCATATTATCACGTGTATTTTTATGTATTCGTATAAGCTGGATATTCGTCTTCTTATACATGTGAATACGTAGTCTCTCTTCCAAAGAGCTTCGAGAAAGGGAAATTGGTATGTAAAGTGTGAGAACGAAGAAATGGGAGGAAATGCAAATTTTGTATTAGAGAGAGAAATAGTGTAAAGAGAAGGCAGAGATATAGTTTGAGGAAATAGAAGAAAAATAATCACAGTGATGCTTACACACATACATACCACATACTGGCACACACACACACGCATATATCTAACGGTTATCAATATACAATGCTTCCAGCGAACTACAATGCCCACTTTATGTATGTATATATATATATAT
>NC_068983.1:19831681-19835254 GCF_001194135.2 Octopus bimaculoides | reverse complement strand
ATATACGCTTGTGTGTGTGTGTGTGTGTGTGTGTGTGTGTGTAAATCTATATGTATACATCTATCTATCTATATATATATTGTTGCATACAGATCAAGGGTGGGGAGATAAAGATTGATAAATAGAAAGAGAGAAAGTGATCCTGAGAGTGACGGATTTTGGAGAGATTAATAATAAAGACAAAATGTCTATGATATAGCTAATCCGATTCAATATTTGACGAAGACGAAATCTCTTGAGTTAAACCAAGCTAGCTTAATATCCATTATCTTCTGTGTAATTAAATGAAAAAATAAACATGAGTAAAAAATAATTAAATGAATAAATACATAATTAAATAATTGAATAAACAAAACAACACTAATATTGATAAATATACAGAATATATTTCTTTAAATTCTTTGTATTTCTTTCACAGTTTTACGTTGCTTTAATGAAAATTATATTTCGATATTTTGTAAGTAATTTATTGAAGAAAGTTATAAAAATGAATTAAACATTTTCATACGTTGCTTTACGTTTCCTTTTCGTATCTTTATCAGTTAATCAGTTTATCCTAAGAAGATCCTACTTTCGAACATTATTATTGGCTTCATTTTTGAATATATTTTGCAATCACAGAGAGTTGTGTATGATTCAACATTCAGTAGAATATACCTTCTTTGTCTTTACCTCCAAAGTAAAGAATTCTACAAAGAAAAATAACCACTTGTTATATTATTATAGAGATGAGTTCCTAATGATTATACATCACTTCCATAGATATGTAATTAACTGAACCCAATTGTTGAATGGAATTTATTTTATGTAGTCTTGCTGAATGAAAAGCAAATTGAAATTCGGCGGTGATTCTGAAAGCGGAACTTAAAAAAAAAAAAGAAAAAGAATTTAAAATTTTCATGTCGATTTTCAAAAGTTATCATTTCTTCCACTCTAGCGCTATAGATACATAATTAACAGACATCTGATCGAATGAAGAAGATTTTACTTATACTAACTACATAATATATGATCATTAAAACATAACAAGAGAGAATATTTGAAGACAATCCACTTGTTAGAAATTACAGGAACATCACAATGAAATTGCACCAAAGTCGTTTTAAAAATTTAAGAATGCCAGATCAAATACTCCCCGTTACACCGTGACTTTAAATGTCGTATAACGACATGGCTAACAGGTCACATCTTTGAACGAAATCACTTCAAAGAGTTAAACTGCAACTAATGTTATAGTTAACTCCCTCTGTATGACCTCAGGTACCAACGTCCCCATAATTCATTCACATTCATTTAAAGGCATTACATCAAGATGACTAGAACTGTCGTAACAATTAACTCACATACACTGTGTCAATTATTAGTTATACATTCTGTTGTTCAGAAATTGTGTTACTGCTCGTATCTACTCCCAGGAATTCTTGTACTGCAGAAACCAATGGCAAAAGATTCTAATGTGGACACGATCGCTAACCTATCCTATATTTTGACAGAGCGTGGATTTTTTTAAACCTGAGAGGTTGTGATTTGAAGATGATTTGTTTGATACTTCTTGTAAAGAGCAGGTTGAGAGCAACCTTATAGTGATCAAACACAATGACACGGTTTCGACTCTTAATAAATTTCACTTAAAATTCCTACAAATGATTTCTTGCCGAAAGCAATAGATTACTGACGTGATTAACTTTACCGATGTGCTGACAGTTCATTAATCGAATTTTCCAGCAACACAGCAGCTAAAATAATGTCACAGTATAATTCCAACACTTCATTATCTGGAACTTGGATACTTTGAATGGCGGTTATTTTTTTGCTTGTTGCATGTGTTTGGGTGGAACAACAAGCGACTGGAACGCAACGTTTACTCTCTGCCTAAGCCGTAAAAATAAAATTAGAGCAAAAAGAACACAACCAATATTTTATTATCGGGTGTTTTCATCTAATTCGTATATATAAACTGTAAAAAATATACAGATATCATGTTTTAAACTTTGGGAGAAAGAAAAATAACTTCAACTTCATCCAAATTGTCGTTGGAGAGATTACTCAGTTTAGTTGATGAATAGGATTCACCGTTGCAATTTTTGTAATTTCTCACAAACACTAAAGCAATGACTCTGCGACGCATTGGAATAAGAAGGATTATTATATAGAATTCGCTTAGTCATGTTGGGCGAGAAAATTCCCCTATATTGGGCTGGCAACTAAGTTCCTGCGGTTTTTTTAAATTAAAATTTTTTAAATGGTTTAATAAAAAATAACAAATTAATCAATAATGTATTCACTCTTGTTTACAACTCCTTCCCAACGTTCACTAAGATTTCCAATACCTCGTTGGATCGAATCAAGCTCTCAGTTCTGCATCACTATTAAAGGAAACTCCGCACATAGCATTTGAAAGAGATCGAAAGAGGTAGAAATCCGTTAGTGCCATATCAGGAGAGTACGGCGTGTGTGGCAGCACTTGCCTGCCATGCGTTTGAATTGCTTCCTTGGTCATATTGGTGATATGAGGGCGGGCGTTGTCGTGCAGCAGAAGAATTCTACGCTGCTGATTAGGTCTTTTCTGTTGAAAAGCCGTGTTGAGTCGTTCCATTTGTTGAACATAGAGTTCTGCGTTGACCATTTGGTTCCGTTTAAGTAATTCGTAATGGATAATCCCCTTCCACTCCCACCATACGCACAACATTGTTTTACTCGGATGAAGATCTTGTTTCACGCGCGATGTCGCTTGTGAACTCCGGTGAAATTACAGAAATACCCCACTCCCTCCTAAAACACTAACCCCGCCAACATTTTGTATATTCGGAATCTACATGATATCACATATCTTCGTAGAAAATGCTATTAAAATATCTATTTTTCTGAAAGTTATGATCATCCAAATTGGCGGTTAAGGCAGAAATCTGTAGTTATGTGGAGAAAATTTGGCATTTTCCTTCAAGGCATGGTTATATATGTATACAGAAGTACACGAGTTCAGAGGATAGCAAACAATGAGAATAACATGGTAACGGAAATTATGTTTCTTAATACGACTGGCAAGAAGTAAATAAGAAAATTTTACGGAAAACAAAGAATTGGAGTGTTGAGGCGAAATTTGTCACTCAGTGAACCAAAGAGTCAGTATCGAAGGAAAGAGAAAGAAACCGTCAACAACAGAAAAGCACAAAACACTACGGATTGAAGTGAAATCTATGAAGATACTTCTGTCAGTAAATTATGAAATTACTTATATCAGTAATTGCGAACTTCCTTCTGTCAGTAATTTGTCGTTGTTTGTTTGTAAACAGTGATTGAAAACTTAGACTCACAGTGAAAAAAAATAACATGGAAGTTAAACACTGGCCTATGAAAATTGAAAGTGAAAAGTATAGCGTCCGAAAAATGTAAGTGAAAACAAGAGATATAGATAGAGAAATATATTACAGAGAGATAGATATATAGAGAGAGAGGTGGATAGAGAGATATACATAAAGAGATATGTTACGTCACTGACGCTAGAAAACCGGAAGTAAATATTTAAAAGACGTTCAAAGTTGTGAATGTAATATAAACAGCAATATTATATAT
>NC_068983.1:19829130-19831409 GCF_001194135.2 Octopus bimaculoides | reverse complement strand
ATATATATATATATATATAAATTAAAATAGGAAAATCAAATGAACAGCCTATTATTTGTCCGAGGTCAAATTACATATGCATCACAATTTTGAAAGCAATTGGTGAAGACGTTTTCGCGTGAAAAGCGAATAAGCACACATCTCTATTTTATATATTATTAGATATATGTGTCTGTGTGTGTGTGAGTATGTACGTGAGTGTGTGTGTGCGTGGGTGTGACTGAGTAAACAAACGAAAGAAAAAGGACTCGAGATATTTAGTAGGAGCTACATATAATTCAAAATATCTTGATTCCGTGCGGTTTAAAGTTTTTCAAGCTTCTTATAGAAAACTAGCTCTATCAGGGACAAATTACTGCATCTTTACTGTTGTTTTTATCGTATCTCTGCTCATCCTCGCTCATCGTATCTCTTAACTAACACCTTTTCTCAATTTCCTCTTTCCCTTCAACATCTGTACTAAACAACTCGCACTTACCAACTGCCTTTTGAAATTTCTGTAATAATTATATTTGACTGATCATCGGTGACGTACCAATGACGTTATGCTTATGTCACGTGTAAATTATGGTCATTACATAACACTGTTTCCTGAAACAGCTGGCGAGATAAGTCATAATTTCTGTATATACATATATTTTCTTTATTTTTAACTTCTACTCTGTATTTTTTGTAGTCATATGAATATATGTATGAAGCCTGATTGTATTTATCTACTTACTACCTCTATATATGAATAAGAATATGTTTGAATATATCATTTTGAGTGCTATATTTAGCATGCTGCTACTATTTGTTAGTACCCTTAATTATCAATTGATACTTTTTTACCGTTATGTGTTTTTAAGGATGTTAAGTCAGTGATATTATTATAAACAATAATATCGTCATACATAGTTAAATTATTTTAATTCACTTCGATCGCCTTTTTGTAAATTTGTTGCGGAACTAAAAACGGTCATCGCACACATTGGTGAGATGAATAACATTTTTAACTGTGGGGTCAGTAAGACCCACTGAAGATGGACTTAGTTGTTTTCTCAGAGTTAGAAATCACGTTCTTTTCAGTTTGGCTTTTTCAGCTTTCGATTATTTTCGTCATACGTACGGGGTTTTAGGATTTTCTTACATTTGCCCGACTTCACCTTTGTGTTTAAGAATTGAATTTTGGTCATTTTAACTGCTATATTTAGCATGCCGGTACTACTTGTTAGTACCCCTAATTATATATACATACGTATATATATATATATATATATATATATATATATATGCACATACACACATGTACATAGAGGCAGTGAGAGACAGAGAAAGAGAGTTGAGAAGAGAGAAACGTGACAGAACTCTGTAAAAAGTGCGAGAGACTGACAATCGAGCAGATATATGTTCTTTTCTACTCTAGGCCGAAGCCCGAAATGTTGGGGGAGGGGGCCAGTTGATTCGATCGATCCCCACGACACAACTGGTACTTAATTTATCGACTCCGAAGGGATGAAAGGCAAAGTCGACCTCGGCAGACTTTGAACTCAGAACGTAACGGCAGACGAAATACCGCTAACGCCTGGCGTGCTAACGTTTCTGCCAGCTCGCCGCCTCGAGCAGATACATGTTGTAAACGACTTACAAAACGATGAAGCAAAAAAAAAACAAAAAAAACTAAAGTAAACTAATAAAATATGAAAAAGAAAATGCTTAGTGTATATCAGAAAATCCAGGATTGAAGGCACATTAAGTTCAAATCGTAAATAAATGGTACATCTTATAAAAAGCAGATTATATGCGACATTCATTTGTGTCAATCAATTACTAATTGAAAGAAGGCATGTTACAAAATGTATTATGCTAAAAACTACTGTTATACCTCTACACTCAAACGTAAATGTTCTAGACTGAAGTTATTACTAAAAAAAGAAGAGATAACTAGATCGCAATAATAGAAAAAAAGTATGCTCTAAATATCTTAGTTGGTATCTAACACATGTTGATTGAAGAATAGCATCTTTACATAATTATACTAAGCTATTTTCGGAAAGGTATTCTGAAGTAGATACCTGACGCTTATTATTACATTTAAATGTCATTACTGTTCGAAAGGTGAGATAATAAGCCAGTTTTTGATGAAATAGTTCTCAACTTTGGCTTGTAGGAAACATCACCGTATTATTCACTTAATTTCTAATAGTATATATTCTCTTAGGAATCATCGCAAATACTAAACAAACGCCAATACACCCTACTTGGTTCAAGACATATATATATATATATATATATATATA
>NC_068983.1:19827139-19828138 GCF_001194135.2 Octopus bimaculoides | reverse complement strand
TATTGAGCGAAAACATCTATTTTACCACGAGGCTCCGGCTGGGGTGGTGGTGAACCCTACTGTATTCTTTCACTCTTTCTTTCTGCTGGCCCTTTGAATTACAGGCACAAAGAAACAGGAAGTAAAAGAGTGAGAGAAAGTTGCGGTGAAAGAGTACAGCAAGGTTCGCTCAATAAACACTCACAACACCCGGTCTGGGAATCAAAACTGCGATCCTATGATCGCGAGTTCGCTTCCCTAACCACTGGGCCATTGAGCCTCCACATATACAACTAACAATCATTGAAAAAGTACTTCCCCACTTGACACTAAGGAGGGGTAAACATTAAAGGCTTAGTGAATAACGCATCCATATTTTACAGATATTCTCATTGTGACAAGGCTATGTATATCACACCTGTCTGTAATAAGGGACCAATAACTTACATGTGTCTCGTTTCATCTCGAAGATGAGATTTTGGAGGTCTAAAACTAGCTACGATGAATGTAGCAATATTTAAATTTAAAAACGTATAAAAGAATTCATGAAAATATGAAAACAATTTTTTATATAACTGTAAATTATAACAGAATTACCTACCAGTTTGGCCATTCCGGTACTGTACGCATGGAAGCCGGGTATATATTATGAATAGTTAGGGATAAAGTACCCAAACGTGTACCGTTCGAGCATTCAGTTAAAATCCACGTTATGGTTTACCGCTTCGAGTAGTAAAGAATAGAGAGGATAAATTAAGGTAAACAATCTCAATGTATTTCATGAAATCGATAAATGCTGGTTTCGCGCTGCTGCAAAAACGTGCGCATGACACATTTTTTTCAGGTATATTGTACAAGCGACTATACAAATACAGAATATGCAGATGTATTGAACTTCATATTCATTGTAATTGTCTTATATATGTCTTATAATATTTATATTGTCTTATGATTTTTATTCAGAATGAGATAAAAAAAAAAAAAACAAGGCTGTGAAGATTTCAGAACATTTATAAATAC
>NC_068983.1:19825074-19825907 GCF_001194135.2 Octopus bimaculoides | reverse complement strand
ATATATATTTGTCCATTAGTAGACCGATATTTACCTCTATATGGAAATATTTTTTATGCTAGATTTAGTGTATAATTTACATATCACTGGATATTTCCGCTGGCTGGTTAGCTATTTTATATTGAAATTGAAAGCAATCCTTTCCATTCTAATAGTAGTAAGTTTAAGTATTCATTTTATACTTTTTCTTACTGTTCAATGATTCATCTTCTAATTGTAACTAACCAGCATGCATTGAGCTAAATCAATAACTGAGTCTGATATCTTACTATTCTTCAGATCTGAGATACGAATCCAAAATGCACGCGCACCGGTCCTTCTTAATGATATATTTACTGTAGTATTTTAGACAGCTTTCCCCAGTTCGGTTTCTCTTTATATCAGAGAATATATAACTACGAAAATTTCTTGTCAAAATATCCGTCCAGTTATTTCGTTTCATATAATTTTCTTACGTGGATATTTTGTTTCTGACAGTGCTTCTCCAATCATTGCTATGTATGTATGTACGTATGTATCTATATGTCTATATATCTCTCTGTCTATCTATTTATCTATCAATCTATCTATCTATCTATCTATCTATCTATCTATCTATCTATCTATCTATCTATCTATCTATCAATCAATCTATCTATCTATTCCCCTATTTCTGTCTCTTTCGCTCATTTTATGTTTATAACTATATACAAATATGCAATATATTATGTAATATTTTCAATATATGCAATGCATTGTGTAATATTTTATATACAGAGGAATATAAAAAAAATGTAATGACAGATGCACACACAAGCATATACATATATATATATATCTGTATGTATGTCGAT
>NC_068983.1:19821684-19824510 GCF_001194135.2 Octopus bimaculoides | reverse complement strand
TATATATATATATATATATATATATGTCTCATATATATTATGTATATATATATACACGAGATATATGTGTGAATGTAGGTCGATATACATACATACATACACATATATATACCATATATATAATATATATATATATGTGTATGTCCCATATATATTATGTATATATATATATATAATATATATATGTATCATATATATTATATACATATATGATATTTATATATCATACACGCACACACACACACACACACACACACACATATATATGTTTATGGTAAGTCCAATCAGGAATTACTATATACATACAACCACCTCCACGTGAAGGTAATGGTGTTACTTTTATTCCATCATTGCATTTATTTTAATAATTCATCATTTAGATATATCACGAACATAAACGCTCGTGCAATATTGAAGCACCTTATATGTGATCTAAATATATCTCCTGAGACATACCTGAAAAATGTTTTAGAAACTTCATAGGTGAAATTATATTCTTCACTTACAGATATGTTAATTCCGTAGTGTTAGCAACTTTCGTACGAGTAGAAATGTAGAGATGCAGGGGACAATGTGACTTGCATAAAATGCGTAATCAAATCTGTCACGATCATGATATGAATCTGGTTCCCCTGGGAAGATAGGGACCTTACTCACAATGCTTTCATAATGTACAACGTGTGTTATCTACTTGAGAAGGCATTTCAACCTTGAAATTTATGATTATGTACTTGTGGAATCGAATAACATCTTACGCATTGTTTTTGTTAGTATCGTTCATTATATTATTGATATCTTCCTTTAATTTGGACACTAAACACTATCTGATTGTGTTTCTAATACAATACACTTCATTTGGGCTATTCTCTGATTTTCTTTAGACGTTCACTTTCTAATTATGTACATGTCCTCCAGCTATAGTTGAAGGCAAATTCATTAGTTCTAATACATAGTTTCGTCAGAATGTTTAATATGCTGCTAGCAATGTGTATCAATGTGTAAGTTTGTGCTTACCATGTTTTGGAAAGCTTTCATAAGTTTATTAAGATATATCCCTAGAGGTTTCATAAATGTCTATTGTGTAATAATTAAAACAACAACTCATTAATTATGAATAACACCTCTTTTGTATTTTCATCATTTTAACTGAATAGAATGATTTCTAGTAACAATCGCAGTTATGTGGGTCTAGCCCAGTCAATTTAATTGCCAACACAACTTGACTCAACTTAGTTTGCAGATTCTGAAAAGGATAAAAAGTAAAGATAACCCAATGAAACCTTGAAAGTTGAATCATCAGAAAATATAACAGAATACCACAAAGAAATTAACACGGTGTCCTCGTGAGTACGTTTTACTATGAACCTAGCATGTTTTATACAATAAAGTATCTTTCAAGATAATAATTTCTCATTTGGAAACAAAGCTAGAAACTTTTGAGAGGTTGGGGGAGTCAATTAAATTCACCCTAGCGTTGAACTATTACTTATAGTTTCGACCTCGAAATGATAAAAGGCAAAGACAACTTCGGCGGAACTTTGATCTGAAAACGTAAAGGGCAGAAAGAAATGTTAGTAATTATTTCGTCCGGTACATTAACGATTCTCCTAGTTGTTTTATAATAGTGTGTTGCAAATACTGAATCAGGTGACATTGTGCAGGTGATGAGTAATATAATCTCCTTGTGTGAGCGTTTACAAATCTATAAACAATCAAGGGAGATAACTCACATGACCTCCGTAAAATCAAGAGATTTTGTTGATATAGGCAAAACATATTGCAGGGAATAGAGTCCGTCATCATTTCATGTTTGAATGGGAAATGTATAGCAAAAAATAAGATGTAACAAAATTCGTACTATTTATTTATATTACAGTACCTAATACTAAATCATATTTTGGTTAGTTCAAAATACTGTACGTGAGAACATACATAAAACTGACATTCGACGGATAGAATAATATTTTATTTGCAGTTAGTAATTTTATTCGCAGGTAATACTAAAATTTTAAATTGTTTACCAATATAGTAGAAAAATTGATTAATAAGCAGCACAATTTCTCTAATTCTTGAACTCCAAAACTTAAGACAATACATACATGCATCTCCCTCTTTCCCCTTTACTCTCTCTCGTTGATTACGCGTGACCACCGTCCATCTTTCTTTTTTCACGTGATCATCTTTCTTTTCCTTCAGAGCTGTCGTAAAGACTGAAAGCAGTCAATCTATCTCTCTCTATCTTTTCTCTTGTCAAAGAAAATATTTCTCCAGCGTTCGCTATTTTACCTTCGTCTGGTCTAACGAACCTCCATGTTTGTTTTCCTTCAGTTTCCTTGTATGTCTCCTCTGAACTTTTGACTCTCCATAAATCCCAGATTATATTTTGGCTTTTGTGGGAGCAGTTGCCATCGAAGACTCATATTGAAGGTTCGTTCTTCATATTACTTCTCCTGTTTTCCATTTGTTTTCGTATTTCATGTTGTTTACCTTACATATAGCAACGAATTGTCTTCTTCTTCTTCTTCTTCTTCTTCTTCTTCTTCTTCTTCTTCTTCTTCTTCTTCCTCTTCTTTCTCTTCTTCTTCTTTTTCTTCTTCTTCTTTTTCTTCTTCTTTTTCTTCTTCTTTTTCTTCTTCTTCTCCTTCTTGTTTTTCTTCTTATCCTTCTTCTTTTTCTTCTTCTCCTTCTTTTTCTCCTTCTTCTTTTTCTTCTTCTCCTTCTTCTTTTTCTTCTTCTTCTTCTTCTTCTTCTCCTCCTCCTCCTCCTTCTTCTTCTTCTCCTCCTCCTCCTCCTTCTTCTTCTCCACCTCCTCCTCCTCCCCTCCTC
>NC_068983.1:19820278-19820656 GCF_001194135.2 Octopus bimaculoides | reverse complement strand
TATATATATATATATATATATATATATATATACATATATATAAGTATATATACATATATGTATATATATATATATATATATACATACGTTTGTGTGTGTATATATACATGTATATATGTGTGTATATATATATGTATATATGTGCGTATATATATGTGTATACGTATGTATGTAACATTGTATCAATTGAAATATCGTGTCTGTGTTAATATTTACGTAGATGTCCAGCATTTCATGCATCTGCATGATCATGTGCGCACCCACGAATGTATACGGGTGTGCTTGGGTTTTCGAGTGCATGTGTGTACGCGTATATATGTTCATATGAACATATGAATGCTTTTTAGTTCCATATATATATATATATATATATATATA
>NC_068983.1:19815877-19819732 GCF_001194135.2 Octopus bimaculoides | reverse complement strand
TATATATATATGCACATATATACATATACCAATGTATGCATACGTATATATATATATTTAAGTATCAGAGGTAAGTTAATAATACACGTAGAGAAAGGCAGACAGAGAAACGTTGATAAAACAATCTAATAAATATATATTTATAGAAACAGTAATAGTTGAATAAATAATCGCTGAGACAGAAAATATAAACAAATATTTAGGTAAATAGATACACTGCACGATGTGCAAATATTATATGAATTACAGGAAAGTAAGTGTATCCATGTTCACTAAGCTGTATAATAAAGAAAATTAATGAATAAATGTGTTTGTCGATCTGAAAATGCATAGTCGTTTGTGGTATTGTTATTGTGAACACATTTATATACTTATAACAATATCTAAACATTTACTTAAAATCATACTGTGACAGTCACACTTATATGCACGCGTCTCTGTGTGATTCGTGCATGGTTCTGCCGCTGAGTGTATATGTGTGTGTGTGTGTGTGTGTTTGCGTGTATGCTTGTGCATGTTTGCATGTATGCCTTTGTGTGTTTGTGTGTATTTGGAAGTGGCAGTGTTTTGCAGCTTCTGATGCGTTGCCCTGCGTTATTCCATCTCTGTGTAGTGAGTTGGAATATGTCACGCTCAGCTTTAGCGTTAATAATTTCAGGTGTAGACAAACGAAATACCAGTCCCGTACTGGTGTTTTATTACTGATATGGCTGTCTGTGCAACTAGATTTTCTGTCTTATTTCCCTATCCTTCTATCTCTTTGTCTCTCTTATTTTGGCTGGGTTCATGACTGTAGAATGATGAATTTCGTCAGCTCAACAATGCCAAGATCATGCTCAAATCATAACAGTTCTCTTACGGCTTCATTTGCTGTAAAGAGTGTATACATAAAACTCTTTTAAGACAGACTGAAATAAAACTAACAGAAAAATATACTTGTATGTATGTTACGTGTATTATGAACTGATAGGCTACTTATTTCTCCGGCATTCCTGAAATGATGTGACGTATCTTATGAGAACCGAATTAGGTTCGAAAATCGATTAAGGTTACTGATCATAGTTTTAGTCTATGGAGAAATAGTTAAAGTTGCCATGTTTTTATTTCTACTATGTAAGTTTACATATCACGCGCGCGCTCACAGATCCTCATGCGCGCGCACAGATACTCACGCACGCGCACATACACTCACGCGCTCACGCACACACATACACATTGTGTAATCCTTCATTTCAATGTTAAAACGTTAATGTTCTATATACGACTCAATGGCGACGATTCGCAGAGAGTATAAGAGAAGTGCGTTCTAATACCACATCGTTTGCGATTTAAGTTTTTTTTATATAATGTTAAACTTCGCAAATGACAATTGATGTTTGGATACCTCTATTTTGAATACATTAGCTTGATTTTGATGTTGTGCCGGATTTCAAATTAATCAAAATTAATTATAGAAAATGCGTATTTATTCTTCCTTTAGTATTCTCTCTTTTGGCATCAACACCAATAATGAAATCCTCTTCTACAATATACTCATATGATATTTTAATTTTAATTTTAATTGAAACGAAATTTAATGCAAGAATTTAACAAGCTTTGATTGTAAAATGTTGAGCGAAAGAAAAAGAAAAATGTTAATTCCATGATTCTGAGCAAGGTAAAATATAAAGAAAGGACGAGATTATATACGCCCGTGACTTAGTGTTTAGGATATTGGGCTCACGATTGTAATGCTGTGAGTTCGATTCCCAGCGGCGTGTTTTGTCTTTGAGGAAGACATTTTATTTCACCTTCCTCCAGTCTACTTAGCTGGACAAAATGATTGTATCTGTATTTCAAAGGCACAGTTTTGTTCACTTTTCGTGTCACGATGAATGATCCTGAGAACTACGTTAAATATGTGTGTCTGTGGAGTGTCCAGCTACTTGCACGTTAATTTCACGAGCAAGCTATATCGTTAATTGGAACATCTGGAACCCTCGGCGTCGTAACCGATGGAATGATAGAACGACGATAAATATTCTATTTAAAGCGTTGTAAAATGAAAGTGTGCAAATGAAAGAAATATAGTAATCGATAATTCGTAATCATAATAATGGCGTCCACTTAAAATGATGCGTCAATGTTTTTTTTTTACTTCTTTGAAGGTACATTGGTCTCTGTTCAGACCCTTCCTTATTAAAATGCAAGCGATAGATTTTCATTTGCAGGGATATACTAATATCTACGCTTATACGTAGGTAGTATTCAGGACATGTTTAACGCTGAAATGTGGGTTGACACAGCATACAAAAGTATCGTATCGGAGAAATTATTGTACCGAATCATTGTTCTTTAGCTTCAGAGCTGATCAAATTGAGTAGAACGTTTATTATAAAGTGTGCTCCATTTATGATCCGGTACACGATCCTTTTCTATACATTAGGACCATAGAGTTCAAAGTGTCATCATACTGGGAAAAATGTTGTTATGTAATTTGAGGGAATATAGAGGAGTAGCGTCTATCAAGATTTTTGCGATCTTTATAACTTAGTGATACAAAGAAATAGAAGCATTTAAAAGTACAGCTTCAGATAATACTTGTTATGTCTGGTGAATGAATCTTTGTAAATTCTCCAGAACGTCTAGACATTATAATTTTGACGAGATTAAGATATTTATTTCAGTAAACTAAACGTGGCAATAATCTATTAGAATTCTCTCGAAATATAGCCACTCATTGTTTATCAGGATTTGAAGAAATGACAGCTAATATTCTTGAGTCAGTTCCGAGATGTAAAATACGGATAGAAGAATAATTCTTGGTAAAAAATTATGCACGGCCAGCACTGTGGCAAAAGAATTATGATATAAAATTGAAGCGAGAGAGTATTGTATAATTTTTATGATAAATAAATGTTAGGAACCTGGAGAAATATAGCATCTGAGCGGTATTAGAGAACCGTCCACATGATTACACACAGACACAGACAGACAGACACACACACATACATTAACATTATCGATCACATATACAGAGTATTGTGTAAGCGTTTACTTTAAACGCCCATTTGCTGCGGGATACTTTTTTTATTTGGTAATTCAATTTTCTGTCACATGCACTACGCCACTGCTCATCAGCAAATAAGCGTTACACTATTCGCATATAAGTCCTAGGCCAGCGATTCATTTCGTTTCGAGATGATCCCATAATACCGAAATATCAATACCTAACATTCTCAGTTACTTCGGGGTGACTTGCCTCGCTTGGTCAAGGACATTCTGTGTTCTTATACTTTCGGTATCTTGTAGGGATCTTTCTCCGGACGCTACACGGTAGCAAATGAGCATCTAAGCGAAACATATACACTATGTATGCACAAGAAATTATCTTTGCATTACTAGATTTGATTTTAGTTCGTAATGGCCATGTGGTAAGAAGCTTACTTCCCAACCACATAGTTTCGGGTTCAGTGCTACTGAGTATGACTTTGAGCAAGTCTCTTCTACTTTAGCCTCAGGCCAACCAAAATATTGTCAGTGGATTTAGTACGGGAGACTGAAAGAAGCCCGTCGCATATATATTTACACGTGAGTGTTTGTGTGCGGGTGTGTGTGTATTTGTGTCTATATTACACCGCTACCATCGCTTGACAACCGTGTGTTTGTGTATGTTTGTGTGTCTGTATTTGCCCCACTAGCATTGCTTGACAACCGATGCTGGTGTGTTTATTTCCCCGTCAACTAGCGGTTCGGCAGAACAAACTGATAGAATGATACTAGGCTTACAAAGAATAAGTCCCAGGTTCGATTTGCTCGACTAAACGCGGTGGTCTAGCATGGCCGCAGTGAAATGACTGAAACAAGTAAAAGAGT
>NC_068983.1:19815404-19815704 GCF_001194135.2 Octopus bimaculoides | reverse complement strand
ATATATATATATATATATAATGTATTTATGTATGTATGTATGTATGCATGTATGTATATATGTATGCACACACGTACGTAAGGAGAAGAAACAAATCAGAGATTGGAAGACAGGAGATAACTTAGAAAGAGATAATGATAGGACATATGACTCACACATGTTGAGAAAAAGAGAGAAATGACTAGTGGTAACGTATATAAAAGCGTATAAAGCAAAAAAAAAAAAAAAAACAGTATCAGAAATGTAATGGGATTTTAATATTGCAATATATTGAAGGCAACAAGAAAAACGTCAATTAAT
>NC_068983.1:19811721-19814047 GCF_001194135.2 Octopus bimaculoides | reverse complement strand
TATATATATATACATACATATGTATATACATACATGAGTGTGGTTGTTCGCGGCGCTCCGTTGGTTTACACACTTGATTCGTTCCACGTATCGTCGCTCAAATCGAAATATCTTAACGGATATAATTATCAAACATGCACACACACACATACACACACACACACATACACACACACACACATACACACACACACACACATGCATATGTCTGTATATATAAATACGTGTGTGTATGGTCTTTGCAAATCCTACTGGAATATTTATTTGATATTTTGGCACAAGGCAGCTATTTTAAGTATTTTAAGTGTGGGAGGCAGAAGTGGATTGCATCGACTCCAGTATTCAACTGGCACTTTATCGATTCAATTGATAAATTGCAAAGTCGGCAGAATTCGAAATCAGAACGTAAAGACATATTATATCCTATTGTAATGTTTACATACTTTTATTTTCTGTTTAAAATAGTGCAACATTTTCTGTTTGTTGCTATATCGTTAGTACTTATGTGTGGTTGTCTTTCGAATTTACAGAAAGTCGCGCAAGCGCTCTAATTGGGATTTATTTTTGTTCGGTTCTATGTGTACCTCTTTTGCCTCTTGTATAGAATTTTTTTATATTATCTGTTGAACCAATACCATTTTGTTGTTGATTAGTGCGTTACTTTTCTTATGTAAAGGAATCAGCTTTCTTAACATAATAAATATTGTTATTATAGAATAGCGAAAGACTGTGTGCTGACATAATCGTTAGCACGCCCACCAAAGTCCTTACCTGCATTTCGTCCGTCTCTACACCCTGAGTTCAAATTTCACAGGGATAGCTGTTGTTTTTAATCCTTTTCTCAAAAACCAGTGCGCCTGTACAAAGAATGGATACCCTTTTAATTTAATGATGGAACGACATACATATCCCGAAAGTAAGTATTAAAATCGTATAATGAGCATTCGTTTAGAGTCCCATTTACCTTACTTCATATGTTAAATGAAATTAGATAAGAAATAAATATTTGACTGATCATCGGTGACGTACCAATGACGTTATGCTTATGTCACGTGTAAATTATGGTCATTACATAACACTGTTTCCTGAGACAGCTGGCGAGATAAGTCATAATTTCTGTATAATTTAACATCGAAACTTACAAACCGTGGACCAGGCAAACCATGTCATAAACACACACACAAGAGAATACATGCACACATTTTATATTATTCTAACCATATATCAGTACGTTTTCTACTTTGTTGTCTCTGCAAATGTCGAAGTTTATATTTTTGTGTTTTTGTAAGTGTTAGTTTTGTATCGCATTATTTCTGTGCTGACTATCCTAAAATGAGCTGGAAAAAGAGCATTCCTTACACATGCGCCTAGTCATAAGAATTCATGAAACAGTTGTTCATACGATTTGTGTCACAACTAAGTCAATACTTCAAGCCCCTACATGTAGTTGTGGATATTTATAGGGAACGGTTATCCAACTCAACCAGTTGGAGCCTACGATGGGGGGGGGGGGCATAATTTAGGCAACAAACCATCCCTATTTTTTTTCTTTCATACGGTCACTAAAATTCTTCTACATATGCCGAGCAACTTAAATTACAAATATATAGGCAAAGTTTACAAATATCATTATCAACAACATAGTGCGAATCTAACGACGACTATATAAGTGTTTGACTTCATGGGTATATAGGCAACTGAATTGAATCTTCTATATGACTATTGCAATCATTATCGATATATACACAGAAATTAAATGTACGAAGGCAAATAGCAGAAAAAAAATAATAAAAGTATATTTAGTGTTTCTGCCAGAAGAGATGGAAAGATAATTTTGTAAATATTATAAAGACATGTATGAACATCGCTTATCAGTTACCAGTAGAATACAAGCGAAAACAATTGAATCTGACAGTGGCCAGACAGTGACCTAACGCATGCACTTAGCGTTGAAAATGTGGTGTGTGATGTTAATTCAACACTGATGATATTGCGCAATACCTTCAAACACGAATTTTGTTCTTTCATTTGCAGAAAACTAGATAACTTACATAAATGTAATAAGTGATACTATACAATTGCAGAAACTTACTCTCTTTCTCTCTCCCTCTCTCTCTCTCTCTCTCTCTCTCTCTCTCTCTCTCTTTATATATATATATATATATATATATGTATATATATATATATATATATATATATATATGTGTGTGTGTGTGTGTGTGTGTGTGTGTGTGTGAGTATATGAATTAAGTCATTCATTTTTCCGTTCGTTCTAGTCTTACAATTGGCGTACATCATGAATTCACCCTTTCCTGGCTTGGGTTTT
>NC_068983.1:19811194-19811646 GCF_001194135.2 Octopus bimaculoides | reverse complement strand
TATCATGTAAAGACTCCGGTCAATGGTCTCCTCTTTGTGTATAAAAATATCTTATACACCCTTATATTTAAAAAAAAATATGTTATGTCTTATTACTTTTATTTATACATGCTAACCACTAGTAATAAATTATTTTATATATATATATATATGCATACACGTGCATATACACTTCCATATATACACGGACATACATAGTGCTGAAATAGTTCAAGCTTACATTCCGATGTCTTTACAGAAGATGGATTGCACGGTTATAAGAACGATCATGTTGAGGGGTTAAGGAGGCAATTTTACCCTGTAGAATTGATCCGCTGTAAAGACATCTGAGTCTAAGCTTGAACCATCTGAACACAAATAAGTTTCTTCTGTACTGAGAATCTCTGGATCACATCTGTTGACTGTATACCACCTCGCCCGCGCGCACACATATGATTATACATATATATATA
>NC_068983.1:19808860-19810632 GCF_001194135.2 Octopus bimaculoides | reverse complement strand
ATATATATATATATATATATATATATATATATATATATATATATACATGTACATATATGTGTGTGTGTGTATACACGCACACGCATACAGAAACAGTTGTTCATTACATTCTACATTTCGTATTTTCCTGTTTCAGATAACGTTTACTCATTGCATAATATGCAACAAGTAGATATGTGATCCTGTCCGTGTTTTGTACGTGTATGAGAGTGCTTGTGTTTTGTTTCTACGTCCCTTATGTGTGCGTGTGTGTGTGTGTTGATGTTTATATGTGTGCGGCTGTGTGTGCGCACGCGTGTGTGTATATATACGCCAAAATGATATGTCCGTACCAAAAGAGAAACCTTCCTGTCATGATTCGGAAATAAATTTGCTTACACATTATGTTAGATTTCATTGATGCATCCTACATTAGGTTGCTTTCTTTCTGCTCCATGCTGTGGCAATTAGAACAATTTAGCTTGTGTCTTTTTGTACAGCTTCATACACAAATTCAGTACCAGTAACGTCTGGAAAATGCATATTGATAAACCTCGATCACAAGGTACACAAAAAGTTAATTTTCAGAATTCTTCCCTGACTCACATTACATTTCACTTGACATACTGTTCGGAAACTGTAATTCCCTGCTCGTAGACAGTACTGTGTGTCAACCAGCCAGTCAAGCATCACGCGTAGGGACTTCCTTAGCTTGAACCAGTATAGTATCTCGGTGTAAGAGAGGAGCAGCTGAAAAACGTGTTGCGCGAGCAACAGTCACATTTATTTGTCATATTCGTAACGACATTGGGAGGAAAATCTCCTATTTCTGTCCATGTGCATACACTCGTACGTTTCTCTATATGCATTTGTGTGCTTGCATGTATGTGTGTATGGTATGTCGTATGTCTGAATATCTTTAAATAAATCAGAATTCTAATATATATACTTATACAAACATATTGCTACACATATAGTAACACTCTCAGTGACTTTGCAACAACCAGCATACACATGGAAATACATAAGCATAAAATAATCAGCTTATTTCAAAATATACAACGATTATAAAAAAAAAAAATGAGCATGCTCAAAAAACATAAATGCAAATAGCTAAACATTATTTAAGTATGACTTCAGAAACACATTAAGATATATATGTATTGAATTAAAGTGGAAGCTACTGCAGCATAAAATATTCATTCGGAATGTGAAGTGAATATTATAAATGCTGAAAGAAAATGTATTTGGTAGGTACAGTACCAATGATAAGTAATTACCTGAATAATTTGATACAGTGAATTATAATTTCAATAACGGATGAGAAAATTAAAATGGTTCTACGGTATTAAAAGATACATTATATAAATGCTGCTGCTGCTATATAGCGATGAATGTGTTTACTACATCTTTACCGATCCGACTACATGACTGAATCAAATGTGTTTCGGTGAATTTGTTCCATCGGTGTAGTTCTCTTTCACCACTTCAAATGCCCAGGTCTACTAAATATGAACGCATGTGTTTTTGATGAAATATAACTCATTTGGATATATAATCGGTTTAAAGTGTGTTAAAATAGTGAAATTCTGTCATTCTGATTAGATTAATTCTGATTGATATTAGAGGTTAGTGAGAGAGCTACCAAACTTGACAAGGCTAGTTATTGATGCTGTAATGTCTTGCCAAGCATTGTATTTTCCAATTTACATAGAAAGATATCATCTGACGCTCAAAATATAACTAAAAGAGTGATTTGATTTCCTTTTATTAGGGTTTCTGTGTGTGTGCGT
>NC_068983.1:19808257-19808850 GCF_001194135.2 Octopus bimaculoides | reverse complement strand
ATGTATAAAAAAGCAAATGCTTGCTGATCCCTTAATTATGTTTATATATATATATATATATATAACCGGTAAATTGGTTGCTGCAATTTATTAACTGCTGAGTTATTTCCGTCCTCAGCGCGCCAAAGTGAAGACATTTGAAAAAATACACCCAAATATAATTTGTAGAACTTTATACATACCCTAATTATATTGAGCGTTCTGTATCTAGTTCTGGAAATTGAGTTTTGTGATCGACAGACTACGCTGACGATCTTGCAGATGTTTGCGTATTTACATACGTAAATATTAGCAAGTGAAATCATTGTACGTAGGTAATCGTTTTATTTCGTATATTTTCTTTTGTCAAGATCATTTTTGACATTTTGGCATTTTGCTGAGATTTTTCTTCCTCGTGGTAATGGCGATTTAACGTCTATCTTTAGCATATTAGTTGTCCACTTTAGTCCTCATTCCTCTTAATTTTGTATGTAAAACAATTTTTAATCTTCGGATTTTTTAAATATGCTAAGCCGCTGGTTTTAATTGATTAATATCAATTTCTACCCTTATTATTTATATATATATATGTATATATATATATATATATATAT
>NC_068983.1:19805149-19807963 GCF_001194135.2 Octopus bimaculoides | reverse complement strand
TATATATATATATATATATATATGTTTATATATATAGGTACATAAGCAAAATTATTGAGATTCAGATAAATTGGGTACTTAGGTTGAAGCACCAGAAATTAGTGCGGTATTATCCTGTCAGTCTTTATAGATATTATAGATAGCATCTAATAAATAAATAATTTTGTAAAATGATTGAACTATTAAAAGATTCTATATAATCTTCTCCTTTCTATTGATAATAATAACGTATATATACTTCATCATGGCTTTTAGTGATTCAACTATTTATTCCTTTCTATGGTGTTCTACCCTACTGATCACATTATTATTTTTATAATACCCTTTATGTAAATAAACCTAAATTTTGTAGCCATAGAAATTTATATTAGCTTATATATAACAGCAGCGGTAACTTCACAACTTATAATATACCTCTTAGATTATAATTCATATATAGTTAGCATGTTCTATCGCTCCAGTATTCCTTTAGTAAATGCCAGCGATCAGTCTTCATAGATACCACATAATAAGTAAATAATTAAGTATATGAATGAATATTAAACTAATTCTATGTAATTCTCTCTCTCTCTCTCTCGCTCTCTCTCTCTCTCTCTCTCCCTGTTTTGTTGACAAGTTTGGTATATATTCAAAATTATTCAAAATTTATCCTTTGGGTTAACATATTTTTCTTGATAACCCTGAATTTTATCTTTTTACGATATAATAATATTGTTTGAAACAATCACTTATAGTACCCCATGTTAAAATTTCCCCTTATTATGATCATTGGTTTTATAAGCGTCTTGCTCCTAACATCTTGATTTAAGGTTTTCCTTTACCAAACCTCATCATAGCCAGTTTTTTGTACTACATTATTTACATTATTTACATTTGATGGATATTTGTCCTCATCTTGTTTGTTGTTAACACAACAAGCTTTCGGCTGATAGACCCTCCAGCTTTCATCAGGTGTCTTGGGGAAATTTCGAACCTGGGTTCTCATTCCTAAGTAGCCCTCCTAATTAAGTACCCCTTAATTTATATCGGTCAAGTCCGACCTAGGATCACACTTCTTTTTTGGCTTTTGACAAGTGGTAGGTTTTTTTACTTGCGTACTCTCGTAAGCTATACCATGTTTCTAAAATGTATGCTTCTTCAACATTTGTCATCTCAATTATCTTTAGTTATTGCTATTGTTAGGAAAGTGAAAAAAATATATTGATTTCGCTTTCGCGCACCGCGAACGTCGCTCCCTATCTTTTAAAAGAAAAAAGAAAAGGTAAAGAAAAAAAACGAAGTCTCTTTTAAAAGAAAGAAAAAGAAAAATCGAATATGTTTTTATATACTAGGTTACAATCTCAAATAACAAACAAAGCAAATACGACACACCAGAGTGGTGTGAAGGACTTCTTAAGGGCCACCAGCTCTAATCAGAATTGTCTTTGTTTAAAGGTCTGTTGCTGGAACTTTTAAGAGTGGACGATCCAAGGCCCTCATCAGGGCCACCAACTATAAAATATTTTCACTGGATTCGGCTTTGCTGTCAGCACCGCCGCTGAGACTTTCAAGTGTGAACGATCCAAAACTCTCTTCAGGGCCAGAAAGATTATATTGTTACCAGCTGATTTATCGTTGTTGGCAATACCGCCGCAGAGATATTTCATAGTGAACGTTCAACGGGCCTCTTTAGGGCCAACCCATATAAATTGTTATTCATATAGTCGTGTTTGTCGGAAGTATTTCGGTTCATTTGAACGACTACTCCATTGAGAGTTATACTAGGCGACGCCAGGTACCTCTGCTAGTAGCCAACAAATTCAACATCAGCAATACATGATTTCACCATCCCTCTTTTGATATATTTTTGAGGTGTAGACAATCATTTCTGTTAAACTTCATGTGATATATTTGGATAAGTTGCAGTTATTTCGTTGACTAGACGAAACTTTTACCACATATGCATATTAAATAATTGATTTCCTATTAGATTTAGTGTGTGTATCATGAGAATTCTTATTGCACTGTATTTTATTCTGGTATCTCCTCCGGTTGTGTGAATGAATACTCTTTTCTATCTATTAATTGGAAAGTAAAATAAAGATCTATAAAGATATTTTTGTCTAGATTCTCTATTATGCTATTAAGATTGAAAATCTGCGGTTAATTTTAGTTTTTCATTTGGTTTGCATATTTAGATAATTTAACGTTGAATATAATATGAAGATAATCGTTGATTTTCCAGTATTTAAGGAGATAGAAATAATTGACTTGTTTTAGAGGTTAGGGAATGGTTACCAAAATCTGTCAGTATTCTGTAGATTAAAATTTCGTAATAATAAAATGTAAATATGTCTACATAATCCTCCAGAAATATATGAGGAGCTGGTGTATTAGGTCATTGACTTCTGCCGAGGTTTGAATACTTTTCTGACTCTTAATCCAGATAGATTTAAAGTGAAATAGCATACATTCTCTTCATTGTAGCATAGGTAATCTGTCAATAGTCAATATGGCTGTAATTAGTTTCACTGAGTCGACTGCATTTCAATATAAGGTTTCTTGCAAGGAGTAGTAATAGATTTGATATAGAATTGAAAGAAGTGGAAATATGCCTATTATTTTTCTGAATAGTTTGCAAATATTCAATTACATTTTCTGTATAATTCTTATCTAAATGTTAGAATTCATATTAATATACCACTGTTCATTTTGTATTCCCACAGAACATACAATAAATGTAATATATAATAATTGTAATTCAAATAATTCAAATATAAAAATCTCTCTCTCATCCTCTCTCGCTTTTGGCATATATATATATATATATATATA
>NC_068983.1:19804530-19804940 GCF_001194135.2 Octopus bimaculoides | reverse complement strand
TATACTAAAGGAATACCCGGCCTTGATCGGGATTCAGATGGCATCGATATTTTTATTGGTTTACTTGTTTCAGTCATGTGACTGTGGCCATGATGGAGCACAACCGTTCGTCGAGAAAATCGACCGAAGGATTTATTCTTTGTAAGCCATGTTCTTATTATATCGGTGTCTTTTGCCGAACCATTCAGTTATGGGAACGTAGACACAACAACAACATCAGTTGTCAAGAAATAGTAGGGATACAAGCATAGAAACACAGACGCACAACACGCACACACATACACACACACAAAAATAGACACATATATACGACAGTCTTCTTTCAGTTTCTGGGTACAAAATACACTCACAAGGCTTTCGTCGGCCTGAGATTATAATACATATGTATATATATAATATTATATATATAT
>NC_068983.1:19802802-19803930 GCF_001194135.2 Octopus bimaculoides | reverse complement strand
TATATATATATGTATAAATATGTATGTATATACATCCATATATATATATATATATATATATATATGTATATCATATATATATCTGATGTGGTATACGTAGCAAAATAGCTGAATGTCTCCATTGCAGGCAAGACTATAGAATAACCTCCCTTTTCTAAGTTTTTCTAAGCATCTTTGTCATGTGACGTGCTTTTTAATTATTCAATAAACTTGGTGTTTTTCTTGGAAGTTTATAGTATAAAAAGCTATTTCCAACTCCACTACAACAACACACACACACAGCATTGTTAACGCGTCCTTTAGGCACAACTTCAGAAACTCTGACTAACAAAAGCGGTAGACATGTGCATTGGCTGAAGAATTTAGCAAACATTTATTAGATCTCACCTGTGATATTGTTTCTTTGGTTTAACGGTTTATGATATATACACTTTTGTTATTTTCATTAATGTATAACGTCACCTCTACCTGGTGGGTTGTGTTGTGGTATACGTATCGAAATAGTTGAATGATCTCACTTGCAGGAAAAATTATAGAGTAACCTCCTTTTTCAAAGTTTCTCGAAGCACCTCTGTAGTTAGATGTGATTCTAAATTATTCAAGAAGCTTAGCGTTTCTCTTGGAAGTTTCTAGAATGACTACCGTTCCATTAATAAAACAACTTGCTAACCCTGCTCTTCTCTTCATAGTTGATTAGACTTAGAGCCATTCACGTCATTGTTATGTCCTTCCATTTCACTACGCCACATGACTGAAAAGCAACACTTAGCTGTGATTTCTACATTTTGTCTCCCTCAACTTTCTTGCATAGATTACTTCATTCAACTAGTTTCTACATATTAATTTTATATATCATCATGGACCTGTAAATGAAATATATTTTTACGTAGTAAATATATAGGCCCTGCATATACTCTTCATCTCTTTAGGAACTATTATAATAATATACTCGCAGCTACATCACACCATGTACTGACTAAATATTTCTACTACATATCCATATATACACATATATATATATATATAACGATATATATACATGTATCCAGATATGCAACCATACATATATATACATACACCCATATATACATCCATATATATATATATATATATATATATATATATATA
>NC_068983.1:19800291-19802730 GCF_001194135.2 Octopus bimaculoides | reverse complement strand
TATATCCATATATATATATATATATATAGTTAAAGAAGTGATTTTAAATTCTCAATCACATGATAATGCTAATAATATAGCCTGAAGAGGATAAACTACCCCTATTTTGCAGAAAAAATTGTAGGTGGTTAGCTGTGGACTCGAACTCACATCTCGTGATTACGCGTCACGATGCTCGACCGATTGAGCCAAACTGATTGAGCTTACGATTCAGAATTTAAAATGACTTCTTTAACTTTCTAAGACATCTCAGCGACTCTAAAAGCAAACTTAGTTTGTTTGTTTACGTTTGTCGTAATTTGAATTTACCATATATATATATATAAAGTGATGGTATGTTGTCAACTTAATGTGACAGTCCCATAAAATGGAAGAATCCTACTGCTATTTAACCCTAGGAAACACCGTTTCCTTTGGCCTTGACACATTTCCTATGTCCTTATGTTTACATAGAGGAGATAAGCACATCCACCCAGCAAAGCCAGCATCTAGAGACTAGTTTCAGAGTCATTGTTCATCATCAGTCTGGAGTAGCATGGCTTGCTAGCTGTGGAAGCTTTCAACATTTTACGTACACAAATTTGGTAGAATATTGACATAGCAGCTCGAAATACGTGGATTGTCTTCTGAATTCGCAAACGCATGGTTGCTGTTATACGTATTTGTATATGCCTGTATACACACATAAACACAGACACGCACGCACACACACACACACACACACACACACACACACACACACACACACACACACACACACACACACACACACACACACACACACACACACACACACACACACACACACACACACACACAAAGACACACAGATATATATATATAGCCTACGAGATTTTTTTTTCATCCAAACGATTTTTAAGCCAATATCTACACGTTATTATTTATAGTTTAATCTACTTCAAGTTTCACCGTCCAATATAGAAAGACTTATATATATATGTATGTGTGTATGTGTGTTTATACTTATGTATATGTGTATATGTAGTGTCATTATATATCATTTACATATATACATGTTCTTCTTGTTGGTACCAATAAAAGTAGAGTGGGTAGATGAAAATATAAATATCAAGAAAGGAAATTTTCTAGAAACATAATAAATGCAGCGCTACCAAGTGTATCAGTAATATCAATAACAACAACAATGCCAACACGGGAAGATAAACAATAACGAATGATGACGGAAATAGAGGTTGGCAGTAGATACAATACCATTATTATTAGTAACAAATCCGGAAACAACAGCAAAAACAACGAACATGTACAATCAGAGATACCGACATAGACCCAAACAATGAAACATACATGTATTGTCCACACAAACAAATACACAATTAATAAACAATATATGAAATATAAAATACAAAATCATTGTTGTTTAAACATATATAGATATACAAATGACATACACACGGGAACACAAAGTATACATACGTACACATATTACACGTAAGCATACACTCATATAATACACACAAATATAGATACACTAACATATACATTTAAGACCGAAAAACCTAGCAAACATGAGTAGTTCTTTGAAAACTTGATTTCTAATACTAATCTTATAAAGAATCCGAAAACGGAACATTGTAAGAGCGAAGCTAATCCACTATATATTTTACTATATGCCTCAACAATTACATCTACCGTTCTGCTTAGTCGACCAAATCAATGTATCTTCCTATTAAAGGAAGGAAAAAAAACATTATGAAACAACGTATACCCCTTCCACTTATGTGCTTATATGCTTCTGTGTCTCATTTCCTTTATCTCTGCTTCACATTCACTCTAGATACGTATGTACATATGTATATATGTGTATGTATACGTCACTCTCACTTTCTCAGTCTCTCTCTCTCTCTCTGTCTCTCTCTCTCTGTCTCTCTCTGTCTCTCTCTCTGTCTCTCTCTCTCTCTGTCTCTCTCTCTCTCTGTCTCTCTCCACACATATATATGTATATATATATATATATATATATATGTATAAGCACATTTATATGCGCTATGTAAATATAAGTGTCTCTGTCTCCTTCTGATTCTCTGTCTATCTCTATCTTTCTCTCTCTCTCAATATATATATATATATATATGTAAATGGTATATATCAATCTATATAAACATATATTTAGAACTAGAAATGTAGGCATATACATATATACATATCTATGGAAACACATATATACGTGTATTCATGTATGTGCACACACGGTCGTATATATCATATGCATACGTAAATGCAGACGAAATTAAATCATTATAAATGTTCCCCATAACTAATCTTTGTTTTTTAAAAATGATGATTTGTAAACAAATGCAGTTGATGTTTAACGTATTGTATGGAACAAAATAGGATTTTGATATTGAAAATAAATAGTAATTAAGTGTACTAGTCAATAATTTATATATACATACATAT
>NC_068983.1:19793779-19800202 GCF_001194135.2 Octopus bimaculoides | reverse complement strand
TATATATATGGCACCAATTGTTAGTTATGCAAGGCAAATTATGTATTTCTGAATTGTTTTATCATCTTCTGGCAGTGTTTAGTAACAACATTAATATTGATCATTTTATTACAGAAGCACAAGTCCAGAATAAATATATTAGAATATGAAAGCGTTCATATATGTACGATTTCGTATATCGTCTGCAATAAATAAATGTAAAAACGTAGTAAATGCGTCAAATGCTATAGCTACCAATGAAAAATCAAATGGGGGCAGTGAACCAGATTTACACTTTTATGCATATACGTACATACGTACGTACGTTTGTACACCCACACGCACACATACACACACACACACACTTAAATTTGGACAGTTATAATTATGTGTGGCTAGGTATAACCGTAAAAAGCAGCAGTAAGTGGGGCTCCAGCTCGGCACCTGGAGAGGCAGGCCCTTGCCAAGCGACAGCGTTGTAGGTCGCTGGACAGAAGGAGCTGTTAAGTTACTCTGGGTTTGCTTCGGTCCTGATTTCCAAGTGTGCAAGAACTGGGTCGAGGTGACAGAGAGGTAGGCCTATCTCACCCAGAAATGGGCCCAGAGGAAGTTGACTCAGAACGGTCGGGCAGAGGTGGTGAATGCGTACCATCGCATCCGACATATGATACCGCTTGACTATCGTCCCTTGCCCCCGCATCGTGGCAGAACGGGATGGTGCGTTTACTTATCTGCTTCCTCGCTTGTCAGACTGTCTATTTGTTGTTAGCACCCGTTGCGTGGAGGAATGGGCACGTCGTGGCTGAGGATGCGCAGACATACACTCAGGCTGCGACATCTCCAGCGTACCTTAACGGTGAGCAGGTGCAGTCACCGTTTGTTGAACGCTCTTTTCCTCAGCTCATCTCCTTGTCTGAGGTACAGTCCTGGATCAGAAGTAGATCGAGGCAGGGAGCTTGTCACCTAGAGTGTCTCTAAGCGCCTACAGTCCTCGGCCATTCGGGCAATGCATTTGGTGGAAGGTTCAGCACAGCAGGAAGTTTTATAGAGGATTAGTACGGGGAAAGATTGACAACGTACCCGGAGAGGTCCTGGGCGTCAAGGAAGATCAACAGATTGGTCTCTTCCGGAGGAGTTTTTGGCCGGGAACTATAGATCACTTCCAGTAGTCTCTGGCCTGACAGTGCTACCGGGAGGCGCTGCCGGTTCGAGATAAGCTCAACTGGCACGGGTGTACAGTCAGTCAGATGGAACGATGAAACCGTTCTGCATGCTCTCGTACATTGTGTGCGCATTGTCCGTACTTGTAGAGCTTTGTCGAACAAATATTGTGACGTGTAGCATGAATCCGACTATCGTCCGGGTTCATTGTAAAGATCTCCCCGTCTAATTCCTTTGGCAGGGAGGGGAGGGCAATTTTTCTTTGTCCTGTGGCTACGTAAAAAGAGGCTGTTTGGTGGACGCGATTGATAATGTTGAAGACGAATACCTTCTTCTTTGGCCATGGCCTCATTGACTTTTTCTGGTTCCATCTGAAATGGAAAATGAGGCTGGAGAGGGAGGTGCTATCACCCAGTAAGTTCGTTGAAAGGTGAGTGAATTTAGCAGGAATGGTCTACTATAAGTGTGCGCCTGTAGGGCGAATGGAAAGAAGACAGTGTACATTCCCGAGGAGCAGTTGGTGTTAAGGGGTCCAACATGCATTAGTTCTCATTGGTCACATTGCGGTGGCTCTCCTCCCTTTTCGGGAAGCAGATTGTTGGTTTAATCTCTTTGTTAATCGATGTGTTTGCTGTTTACAGGTTTAACTTCACTCTCCTCCGTCTGTGTATCATCGTTTATGTTTGTGTTTGGGCCCGGTGGCCAAAAAAAAATATCATTAATATTATCATTATTTTCGTCATCAGTAGTAGTGGAAGACTGCATAAAGTTAGCTAGAGTAGATATAAGCTCTTACGTATGTAATAGTATAGAAAATGTGTTAATAGCTGCTAGAGTCACAGCAAGAATTTGGGGAAACCAAAAATTCAAACGAAGTTCTGTGCTGCAGGTAACGGTCTCCAACGAAGTTGAAAATCAGAAAAAAGAACAGAAATTATCTGACTGGAAGGAGAAGGCGTTGCGTGGTAGATCTCAGCAAATAGTAGTAGTGAGACATGGTTATGGTTGCAGAAAGGAAAGCTGAAGAGGGAGACAGAAAGTTTGTTTACAGCAGCACAAGATGAAGCATTAAGGACTAATTGGATAAAAGCCAAGATAGATAGAAACCAAGAAGATTCTCAATGTAGGCCATGCAAATCAGAAGAGCAAAGTGTTACACATAGAGAAAGTGAATGTAGCATGCTGTCACAGAAAGAATATAAGAAAGTCATGACAACCTAAGGAGTGTAATCCACTGGTAGTTATTCACTGGTTGTAGAAATCTAGGATTTGAACATACTGATAAATGTATTTCTAAATGAACTTGGAAATATAAGATGTTGTGTGACTTTAGCATTCAGACTGACAGAGTAATAGAAGCTAGAAGGCCTGATTTAGTAGTAGTACATAAAGAAAATAGAAAATGCCAGTTGATTGACTTTACAGTCCTAAAAGATGAAAAAAATTAATATGAGTGGTATAGAAAAAATAGCAAAGTACCAGGAAACAGCTATTGAATTATAGAGACTATAAAAAGTACGTGTAAAATGTATCCCAGTATCTATAGATGCATTGGAACTATACATAAAGGTTTGAACAGACGGATAGAGGAAATGTGCATAAAACCCAGTTTAGTATATCTCCACAGAAACAGTGTTGATAGAGGAAGCTAGTATATTTAGGAGGGTTCTTGGTATCTAAGGTTACTTGTTGTAGCCTGATGTTAAAGTATTTTCTTTTCCAACGGTCTATTTTTGTGTTTTTATGAAAATAATAATAAAAAAAATAATCATATCTCCAGAAAGAAGTGGACTAATAGTATTCAATCAAATTACCTGCAGTTTTTTTTTATGCATTTCATTGTTTCAGACATCAGGAGTAAGGCGAAGTTGATCTCGGCAAGAGTATAAAGAAGGTATATCCCCAGATAATATGATATATTTTGACTTAGTTTCACAATTCTACCTATCCACTGACATCCCTACTAATTGCTTGTCAGCAAGAAATTCTACAGATAAAAGAAAATATATGTGTTTCTGTTGGAGTGGATGAGATTATGTGATATGCTTCTCTCTCAATGACATTATCATTATAAGCAAAGCAATCTGTCACTGTCTCTCCTTAGGTATTGAAAAAAGAATTGAATTACTTCACAAATTTAAATATCAATGATTTTATTAACATAAGCAACTTATATTTTCATATAACTTTCTAACCCCAGTTCATCTCTCATGAAAATGTCTTATGTTAAAATACAGTTGAACACTCATTATCAGGTCGTCGTTTCAGGCTTTCTGAAATACAAATCAGATTATCTTGTGCATATTACTTTTGAGAGTGTAGAGTGAGATTGAGGGAAATTAGATTACTACTACCAGAAGTCTGAGTAGTAATGTAGTGGCACTGCTTATTTCATGTAAAGCAATCCTTGAGTTAATATATTTTTCTTTTTCAACAAACTTCCTCTTTCTAAAAACGAAATGATGGATTTCAATGGGGAATGTGCTTCCAAAGGTTTTAAATTTGAAAGGTTTTAAATTTGAAATCATAAGAATGGAAAACAAAGCCATAGCTGGGGTAGGGCGAATGTTTATACAATTTTTCTTGTCACTTATGTTGAATGTTTGCCATTCCCTTAGGATGTAACAGCTTAATCCTTTCGCAGAGTTCTTAATTAATTTCTAAGTGTTTATGTTTCGTTGTTGAAATTTTCAAATTCCAAAGTTTAGAATATGGAGGCGGTGATTATTTTGTATACACCCAAATAAATGCTGAGTTTTAAAGTTTTTCTTAAGTTTTTCATTCACAATTGTGTAATCAATTTCCTTTTTCTTCCCTATCGAAGTAGCTGAATGATACTCTTGGTTTCCGTTAACAAAGGCGGAAGTGGAAACAAGATAAGCCCTGCAGCAACATTATGGCAACAATCTTGTATACCGCATAGCAGCTAAAACGAAATTATTTTTAAAACCCAACAGTGACTACATAAACAATTGAAAGGCACTGAGGCACTTAAGGTTACGCAAAAAAAAAAAAATAATAATAAATGTATTAATTATAAAACATCAGAAGAACACCAGCACGACAATGCGAGCTGACAATTTTGCCGAGAGAATAAAAGATGTTTTTGGTCAATGTCAAATAACTCTGTTGATACTATCAGTAACTCTTACATTGTTTGACATAACTATAATAGAAATAAATTACAGCAAGGCGAAATATAACAAGACTATGATGAAAAAATTATCAACACCAATATTAATTCCATAGATTATTACCTCACCATCTCCCTCACTACTAGTAGCCACAATAACGAACAGCAAATAGCAGCTAGATTTCTTTCAAACGCCGTTCCAGTTTCTTGAATAAGAGTCATATATGATAGTGTAGTCTTAGCTACACTATGCCTGAAAATTACTAAAGACTGGGCGATGCAAGCCAGCAATCGCGTTGAACGTGAGTAATTTGGATCGACATTCCTTACTGCTAAAAATTGACGGGAATAAAACAAATGCACACCATCAACACCAATAGCAGTAATAGCATAGGGTCAATAACTAAAACCACGTCATCATCAAGTGTAAGAGCAGCAACAGGAGTAGCAGCAGTAGCTATGCAAAAACATCAACAACAATAAGAAAACAACAACAATGACAACAACAACATCAACGTAAATAGACATAAAAAAGATAGATGCAAAGAATAACTGAGAAAAAAAATAAAACTTTGGCAAAATGCATAAAATCATCGCCAAATTTTTAATAGATTTATAATATATATATATAAGACCTTTGTGGCCATTTATGTTTCATAATTGTTTTCTATTGCGTAATGGCAGAAGATGTTATTAAACAAATAATTTCAAACTTCCTACAATTGGTTTCAGGAACACTGCTTATCTCATAATCCTCAAAATTGCAAAGATTGCATAACAAAGTATTTCGTTCTTCTTTAGAATCATAAAATTATTCAGCCCCATACAAGTCCAAATTATATATGCTACACAGAGACAGAATGTTTGTACTTCATATATAAATAGACATCCAAGCATTGAAATCAATCTCAGCATGATTTCTCCCACTAACACTCACTTAATACTGGTCTACAAATGTGTTTTTAATGTTCTTTAAAAACTTACAGTACCGTACAAAAGTTATCTCCCTTTACACACATCCGACCCCTCCTCCCGTCACTTTATCCATCAGTTTACTGAATTGTTTCTCTTGTAAAATTTCCTTTTCCTCCATACATTCTCTCACACTGGCGAGTTATACGGCGGGATTATTTAGGTTTCTCTTTTAGAAATACATACACCGCTTTGCTTGAGCCTGGAGTATAGTAGCAAACACTTGCCATAGGTTCTAGGCTGCGAGACTGTGAGACTGTGAGACTTCCCACGTGGTTGGGAAGCAAACTTATCACCTCACAACCGCGACCGTTTGAAACTGAAGAACATCATAATGACACAGATGTCAGGTCAATCATTAAGACCGCTTAAACTGAGTAGAATCAATATGATGAATTTGTTTCATCAAAATACTAACAGTAAACAATACTATTGGGATGGGACCGGATGACATTTATCATTAAATTGATTCAGATTCCCTGTAAATTTTAGTTATCATGCTATTGAATTATTCATTTAACTTTAGGTTTATTCTAAATTTATTTCCTGAATTGTAAATTATTCATTAATGAAATTATATGTCCCATTTATAAACTGATGAGGAACAATTGGTTAATCTATAATCTATTTGTGAAACTTGCGTGCAGCAGGTTAGAAAATGTACGTTGTTGTTTCTCCATCATAGATGGCGTTTTCAATTTTTTGTCTATAAAATGAAACTTTCACTAATTTAATTCTAACTCATTGCACAAATCACGGAAATACTCTCACTAACAACTAATATTATAAAGAGTATTATTTGGGACGTTCGTTATGATAAACGTACTTTCAAACCCATACAACCTTAGATATGTATAAATAGATCCAATCGAGCAGACATGCAAAGCTATCATGTCGTCGTGGATCGTACAACACTAACTTTTCCATGGTCTTCTACTCTGTCTGGTTCTTACTTTCGGCGCCGATTCCATTATGATGGTAGCATGTTTGTCTTGTGTAATGGAAACACATTGCCAGTAAACTGTATCCATTGTTCAATCATGTCTTGCAAGGATATCATGCCAACTCGTATTATCTCCTCTTCAATATATACAGTATGTATGTTTGTATGTTTGTATGTATGTATGTATGTATATCTATACATATATATGTGTATATATGTATATATATATATATAT
>NC_068983.1:19792728-19793526 GCF_001194135.2 Octopus bimaculoides | reverse complement strand
TATATATGTATATATATATATATACATAAATCTCCTTAACATATCGTTCTCCAAAACGTATAGAATATATAATACGATATAAATGAAAACAATGAGTTGTGTCTAAAGTCATAAATGACAGAGAAATAGTAGTTATATAGTTTAAGCAGGAAATTCTAATATAACGACAAAATGTTTAGTATATTAAAAACATGTAAATAATATGTGCATGCATATATATGTATATATATATACATATATATTATCATTATTTATGAATCATAGGGCAGCAAAAAAAATATAGAAATTTTATATACCACTAGTGGTCCAGCGAGAATAAAAAATTAGTCAATAGTTTATATATTATTCATTTAAAATACACAGAAGCCTATAATAGGACATCTAACCCGCTAGAAAGAGCTGCAAAAAAACTCTATATTTCCCTATTTTTGTGGTATAGAGTTTTTTGCTGCTCCTTCTAGCGGGTTAGATGTCGTATTATAGGCATCTCTGTGAACACTATTCAATTTTTTTTTCTCCGTGTTTTTCTCCTTGTCTCCGTATTCTTTCTGTTGAAGAGCGTAGCTCGAAACGTCAAAGACTTTCCGTATTCCCGAGCGTCATACTAATACATCCTTTTGTTATTTACACCACCTGTCCTCGTATGTTGTTTTTTCGTACATTCTCCCACATATAATACACGCTCACGTGGTCGCACCAGCTAATCCTGTCTCCTCTCATCACACACGAACTTTTGGATTCTACGTTCTTTCCTTCTGGATCTACTCTTTCTGGACTGTTTGATTCTGAACTTTACAC
>NC_068983.1:19787801-19792129 GCF_001194135.2 Octopus bimaculoides | reverse complement strand
TATATATATATATATACTTATATATATTTATCTATCCATCTATATATATATATCTGTCTTTATATATATATATATATATATATATATGTACATTCAGTTGAATTATATACTTAAATTCAGGCACCTTCATGGCATTAGGGTTAATATAGGTAATTTTTTACTTTATAGCCTGCTTTAAGTAAGGTAGACTTATACAATTCTACCTCTATTTATCAGAACGTGAAAACACGTCATAACGGTGATAACACTATCATTTTTAGTTCGAATAACAACACTAAATAAAAAAGTGTAATTTTGCAGCGTAAGGGAGATAACCGTTCTTTAAGCCCCTTTTTATATTATAAAAGTATATCTAGGACTTACCCTAATATGAAGGTATGTCCTAGTAAAACTATTTGGTTGATAATTCCATACGGTAAGCAGATTAAATCCAACCACCCGTACCAGTTTCGTGAAGGTATAGAAGTTTTCCCCCAAAATTCAAGATTCCATTCCATTATCAAATCACACTCTTCGCATAACATTAAGTTGTTAAATACAAATCCGCTTAATGAAAATAATAACATTATTCTTTGAACAATAATAGCAAATATATTAGTATTTCTGATATAAATTCGAATTGCATTGGTTTCCTTAGCAGTTATTCTAAGACATGAATCACTATATCAATGTAAAATTACTTCCCGTTCTGATGTGTTTTATTTTTACATAGGTAGTTCTTCTTCTCCGTTGTCGAAAAGTATATCCAACCATTACTCTACATTTAGACATATCAATAAACGCAACAATTCTGGTCTTAGTATATTAATTTGGACTTGAAAGAAACATAATAAAAAATTTGGATTGGAATGAAATATTCTATATAAATACCTTCCCTAAGATAAAGGCAAATCTTTTAGCCCGCTCTGTAACGAAGAACAATATTTCATTCTGTTCTCGGATAATTCTCCTGTAAACACGTTTAAAGAACACGTTTATCGTTGCAAGCATTGGCAAAACTCCCTACAAATAATTTTTACCAATCTATAAAATTCGACATTTCATTGTCTCACATTTCATTTTCACTACCGATGCAGAGGGTGCTTTCGATGTGAGCATGGGGTCATATGATGGAGCAGGCATATGCGATCTTATTGGACTATTCCTACTCGATACGTTGGGCAAGACTGTATACACCTTTTCATTCCTATCAAACTACAATACCAAATTCCACTATCATTTCTCTTTTGATAATTTTTTCTTTCCTCTGTTTATACTTTATCTCGCTGTAGTTGCTGTTTCACGCTAATAGCCACAATAGTTATTAGTCATGGGATACTGTTGTATCTCTTCGTACTGGAATAGTAATACACTAACGTCTTGTGTCTAACTATCGCTGATCGCGCCACAAGACACCGACTATACTTGTCGATTCTCAACTCTTCGACCCTCAACCCTCTCTTCACGACCGGCTACTGGTCTATTTAAAATGGCCCACTCCTACCATTTTTTACCGGGAGGGGTATAGAGTTTCATTACGCAACAATATATATACAATCTGTAACTCACTCAATCTATCTATTATATGTGTGTGTGTGTGTGTGTGTGTATCTGTGTGTAAGTGCGTGTTTATAATATATATATTAGGCACTTATAAAATCCCACATATTCTCTCACTAACACAACGCACGCCCTCAGACTTAGGCAACAATCCATTCATCCATCCATCTATAAAATTGACAATGTACATAGATGTACATGCACATAGCTAAAATCAATATTTTAAAATACAAGTATAACATATAGTAACCGTATATACTCAACTGACAGGTAATTCGTACTAAGACCTTATATCTAATGGACGTGACCTAAAAGCCCATAGAAAATAAGGTGTATTTATTTAAATGTAAATTGCTGGGTAGTTCCTCAGCAGTTGATAAATGAAAGACAATCTCCATATCAATAACAATTTTTATTACCCAAGTAGTTGGTGTATATATTGGCATGGAACATAGAACAAAGCTAAGAGTTTCCTTCAAATCTGCTATAAGATGAATTGAAAAATACCTTAGTGTGGACAGTATGAATTACTGTGTTTAAATAACATAGCACTTTTAATTAATCTATCCTTGATATTCAGTCATTGACAGTGTAATTTATCATGACAGATTTATGAATTTGTGCTTCTATGAATTAAACAAGTGTAAAGAAAGCACTCCCAAAATATCATAAATAAAATAGAATTCTTATCACATTTTACGTCGCGGCATACATAGATGATTGGTTGACTATTGCTATATAATTCAGAACTGTAAATTGTTCACGCAACTTTAATAACATGGATGTGTTGAGCAATGCTTTGCTAGTATTAGTTCACATGAATGTATTTTATTGAAGATGTATTGAAAGGATTTGTGGATGAGGATTATGTTGATTACATCAGTTTAAAGCGTGCAAAAGAAAAGAGTGGAAACGCCATTCATTAAATATAAATGAGATGTCCAGTTTGACAGTTTCACTTCCCACAACGAGGACTGTCCACAGCAATCAGTGCACAGCTAAGTAAATCTCTTAAAGCTATGACATTGTTAACTGAATGTCTTAAAATCTTAATGTTTCTGGCAATATCAAATATCAATCTAAGCTCACAGTTTCAGCAAATCATTAGACTGATCCAGTTCTATATAAAACTTCGTACACACACACAAAGGCATACCCACACACATATATAGAAGCATACGCAGCACACACAAAACACATATAGCACGCACATATATCCATTCAAACATGTACGTGTGCATGCATTTACTGAATTATGTGTACAGCGGAAGTTATATACAACGTTAATGCATTTCCTGATTTCGTTTAATTGTAGGTAGTGATGACAAATATAAGGTATCCCATAATGAAACCCTTTTAATTTTACGCAATAAGCTAAAGAAAAGAAATCTCTCCCGAGGTTATTACATTGTTCTCGTTCCATACTTTGAAATGCTAATGCAGCTTAAGCCAGTCTGTTATCATTTTCACAAGCATGATGAGAATATAAATAATTATAATTCTATCACCTGAAAATAAAAAGAACTTTCACTTCCATGATATGTGCACCCGATATTTTGTTTGTAGCCCATTACGTAATGGTCATGCGAAATTATAGACTGAAATGATTGATTGCTTTTCTCGCAATAATCATGTAGCCACCCCACCATATTTAAGGTCTGGCCTCCACTTAAGAAATGTATATCTATATAGATAAACCTTTCTGAATTAGACGACATTATTTTGATAAAGCATACGATACAATTCTGTAGAGGTAGGGTCAGTATATTAATGATAGGCTGTGTTACTGAATGCAAAAGAATGAACGATGATATTAAAGAGTATGTAATATGAGCGCAACACAGTGGCATTCTGAAATAAATGTTAAAGCATGCATGTTATCTTTTCTTTGTACGGCTTAATCAAATGGGAAATTGGCCGGGAAAATGTTGAGAACGAAAAGAAATCCCATAAAACAAATGCTTTATTGTCAAGAACAGTACAAAGAACCTTTCTAAGTTATAATGATAGTTTGATGTGAGTGTAGAACTTATACTGGAAAATTCTCCCAGGGTTTGGATAAAACGAAAAACGTTTATGAATTCGGATGTTTCGTAAACAACAAAATTTATGCGGTAAAAAATCTTCAAACGATTTGAATTAGATATAATAATTTTCTTGACAAATTTTTCTTTCTGGAATTCAGGTTACACAAAGCGAAATTCCTCATATTGTATTTTTAAAGAGAGAAATCAAATTTAAACTCACACTAATTTTACATAACCTGAAGCAATTAACAGCATTCAATATAACAAACAGGAAACGATATATCTTTCTACGACGGAAAGTAAATGAATGGAAAAGTGGAGACAAATAAACAGTGCTGAAAAGTATATACCGGCTTATGCACAACTGAAGGATTGAGAGATGCATGAACTCAGACTCACGTGGATGCCCACATATGCATGTATATGTATATGTATATGTATATACATATATGTATGTGTGTGTATGTGGGTAAACACACGTGCGCACACAAACATATATACGCCTACGGAGTGCTGAAATCATAACTGATATTTTTATGATCTCCCCCTCTCTCTCTGTCTTTATAAACACCCATACACACGCATAAATAGATAAACATACATACATTTATAGATTCATATATATATATATATATGTTTACACACGCGCGCATACACACACACACACACACACACACACACATGTATAGATATATGGATAAACATACAAGCAGTTATAGATTCATATATATATATATACGTCTCTGTGTGTGTGCTTGTATA
>NC_068983.1:19781881-19787751 GCF_001194135.2 Octopus bimaculoides | reverse complement strand
GACGCTCTTCCGATCTATATATATTCATAGTTTCATATGCATGTGAATGATTGTGTGTGTGTGTGTTTTATGTTTCAATGATTCCGCAGTATATTTCTTCGTTGTTTCAGCAAGAGACACAGTATTTTTGTTGTGGCGTGCTCTTTTTTAGCCTTAGTTTTGACAGTTATAAGCCAGCAAAATGATCAAATGCCAAAAGCATGAAAAATATAGACTACAAAAATATAAGTGTTATCAAATAAAGGAAGTGACTGATGGTCGGGGTGGTGCTAGCGAGAAAAGGTTAAGTTAAATGTTACGTGCCGGTCGTACGCAGAATTTTTAATCCAGCGATGAGAAGATCTCTGTTCCAGCAGGATACAGAAAATTCCACTTCGTTTATTGAACTTATTGGCAGAATACAAAGAGTGAGTTGTCATCGGGTCAGACGTATTGAACTGATGATCTATAAAAACCGAAGACTGTAGGAGGCCATGAAATGAACCCTGAGAGATTCGTCGTCGAGTGATTTGGAGGATTGACATTTAAGGAAAATAAGCTTATTGGATTACACAGCCGATCTTGCTTCAGTTACAAACTATCAGTTGCTGAAGCCACTTCTCTTAGTTTCAGACTAAGGTAGAGAACATTATGCCGGGTGTGTCAAAGGCTTCTGGAATGGCGTGGGCTATTGCTAGTATTTATTGAACCGTGTAGAGGTAATGGGAAATGTCCCCCCTCTCTCTCATTTAGAAAGGTTAATATGTAGTTCTGAGTCGTAGTTTATTCTCAAGTGGAACTGATTCCGATCAATGAGTTCAGTTTCGCGAGTTAGATTTGCGGCTTTGACTTGAGACCTAATTCTTTACTTAGCTGATGAAGTTAAAGATGCTTCTATGACTTTAATTCGATAGATCAACTGTAGATTCAGGCAAGTGCATTGGTAAACCATACTAGTTGATTTACCGATTAGGAATATGTGTTTCACAAGGAAGTACAAGTAAAATTAGCTGCCCCTAGTGCGAAACCGATTGGTAAAATCGGCTATAATGGTGATATAATAATGTACATTTCGATTGATATATATATATATATATATATATATATGTGTGTGTGTGTGTGTGTGTGTGTGTGTGTGTATATATATATATATATATATATATATATATATATGCACATTAGTATTGGCTGGAACAGTTTGCAGTTCATTCCCTATGGAAAATTCCCTTGTTCGAAGCTCACGACGACTCCAGCCAAAATTATATACTTTACTATAAGGATACCGAAAAGCCAAAGTAGTTACATACCTCACATCGCTTGCTAACAACCATCAGGCTTTGTTCTATGATTTTGACATTAAATATTTCTAAATTTAATTTCTTCAAATAATTCCTCCATCCTTTTGGGAGACATATATAGTTTCTAATTGGTTCTTCTTTTTACCTCAATAATAAGCAGGTTGTAACTTTATTTTTTTTTTTACGTACATCATTCGTTATGTACATTATATCGTACATCGTAAATATGAAATTACATATCATGCCATTTGGTAATAGTGTAAAAAATTGAACTGACGATTCAGAAAGCTGTATAAGATCTATTGAATTTCTTTCAGTGAAGAGATTCAATATCCATGACACTGATCTAGAATAAAGCAGATTCAAGGAATGAAGGACAAAAATTATCTGACTGTCTGTACATCTTTTCTTCTACGAATAAAATCTTTCGTTTTTACTACTGCTCTTACTCACACTGTGAAGAAAGGGGCATTAGGTGTATTTTGCGTACAAAAAAGAAAAGCTATATAATTATTAACATTTTGGCATTAAAAAAAAATATTCTGTTTAATTCTTACTCCGTTTTTTTTTTTACGTAGTCAAAGAATAATATATATCCGCCGCACTCTCATTTCCCAATAAGCAGCGCTAATTCATGCTCTTTATTATATATATATAATGTGACTATATCTGTCTTTTAACTTTTGTTGTTTCGTTATCTTTATTAATAGCATTTTCTTTTTCTGTCTTTCACTCACTCTGCTTCTATTCTTTCTTTACTGCTATGTCATTTTACTCTTTCAAATTACGTCCAATCTACTACGTTCTTTCCAAAATACATTTAAACTATTGACTATATATGAGCCATGGCCATTAACGAAATAGCTATTTAGCTGTATTGTATAGGACGGCTATTTAGATATATTGTATATTGAGCTTCCTAGTATCGATGAAATAACAGGCCTTTCTATTATTTCACCACCCTGTGAAGGTACCAGATTGTTTCTCAACACAATAAAAGTTCGTTTAATAAGTAGACTTTATGTCTAACCATATCAAAGAGACCAAATTTCCCGCTGGCTGTAATAGTTAGTAGCCTTTGGTATATTATCTATACGTTTAGCGATAATCTTTTGATCTATTCTATTCAAAATATAAAATATCTCTATCTCGCAATATTTCTAACTCGCTCACTGTATATTTTTGTATCTTACTTTCTCTTGTCTTTTCCACCGAGGGCATTCTCTCTCTTCCATACATATATGTGTGTATGTGTGGGTGTGTGTGTGTGTGTGTATGTATGTGTGTGTGTGTGTGTGTGTGTAAGTGTATATATACATACTTTTATATATTTGTACATATATATATGTATGTATATGTACATATATATATGTGTGTGTATATATATATGTACATACATATATACATATATATATATATATATATATATATATATATATATATATATATATATATATATATATATATATATATATATATATATGTGCACACACAGATTTATATCTACGTATATGTACACTTGCACATACACACGCACACACACGTACGCACGTACACACGTACACAATTTCCTTACTCAATTCTTTTAGAACTGATTCGCCATTGCGCTGTGTTTTTTCCATTGCTAAATATATTTTCATCAGGCTGGTCCTACATTATTCCATTAAGCATGTGGACCCATTGAAATTCCAAGTTTTACAATTGTCGCTTAATATATAAATTTATATATCCGCATAAAATCGTTACACCAGTTTAAGAAATGCTGTCGCAACCAGCTATAAAACGTATTGAGGTAAGTGAGAAGAAAATTCTTGGTACATATATGATAGTATGATAGTAGGAAGAAATCGCTTCCTATATTGTCTTGAAAGAATGTTTCACAAAGTTAGTAACTATACTTAGTCAATGTTTTCTCAACATCATCGATTCCTTTCCCGAGGCCTTATTGGTATACTACACGCGTTATTTGGCTTATGTTATTTCATTTAACTCGCTTCACTCCTTCTCAGTCCTCTCATTCTCCTCTCAAGCTCATATTTTTCATCCTCCATCTGTCTGTTTGTCTGTCTCTCTCTCTCTCTCTCGCGGTGTTAGCACTCATAATTATTTCGCTGTTTACTCTTCCAGTTCCTCCAAAGTACCACTAGCTTTGTTGTTATCGCATTTGTTTTTTTCACATGCCTGATCCATCTTATTGCTTGGTTTCCATCATAAACCTGTTCCTATTTTCTGTCTTCGTTCACTCGTCGTTTGATTGAATCTTTTCAGTCTTTCTCTTTTTGATTCAATGTTTCTATGGAGAGTGAAGTAATAGTTTTGTAGTGTAAAATATTTGCAGAAATCTAGAAGAATTCTTGATGATAAGAAACTAAAATGTATTCTTAGCTAACTTCCTATCTGCCTCATGAAAGTAAAATGAATGTGAATGGGTTTACCTTACCAAAAGAAGTGCTTTCGTAGAAAATTCATTATTAATGAAATAATAGCTCTCTAGAAAATGGAAGTTAAGCTGAAGCATAAAACAAATATGATTAGCTTTCGCGCTCTCTCCCACATGCTCCAAATTTCTTCACTCATTATTATAGAAAACGGCTTGAAATGCCAGTTGCTGAAAGTGCATTTAAGATGCCGAAGAATTGTTAAATAATTGAGTGTTGAAGAAACTGGAAGTTGGTCAGCTTCAGCTTTGTGATGATATGAATTTTAAATGTGTCCAAATATTCGCTGAGTAGCAAAATTTAAAATGTGAAAGAAATAAAATCTATGACAACAATCTCATAGTTATCTTCAAATAGGCGAGTCATCCATTTTGTAAAAATTGAAATTATTTGCCTGTTATATAAGTGACCAAATAGAAAAGAAAAAAAAAACAATCCACAAAGCGGTTTACGACTAATACAACATATCATGGTGGTGGTGGTTTTGGATGTGATGAATGCACATTCGTTGACATTTGCATGTGTTACAGGGTTATATTATGATTAGTAGATTCAAACAATGGTGTATCCTACACAGCATCAATTTCTCTAGTAAAGTTTCCAATAGATACACACGGCCAGCCAAATAAATTCCTTGGGATATTATTAAAGTATCGTAGAACGCCCTACCCCTGGAAATAAAACGACTTTTTCAAACAAACCCGTCTCACTTTTATCCGCCGAGAATAAAAAAGATGTTTCGGGGTTCAGAGACGGTGACACTTTAGGAGACATGAAGCTGAACCCAACTCTCTCTCATTAAACCGCAACCAAGCATTAAGGTATATAACGCATATCTACCTTTGTTTTGGATATCAAACAAGAATTAATGATGATAATACTTTTCATAGAAATGACCGTGTCGTACATGTGTCCTGGAAAAAACGATACTAAAGAACATCCTCTTGAATATAAGGCAGCATTGGTAAGTGATAATGCATGTCTCTACCAAACAATGTCAACTCACAACCTACATTTCTGTCAACTACCTAATATAAAACCGTACATAACATTAAAGGAAATTGTGTCGCATTCTTTTATTTTCTCTCTTTTTGATTATCCAGTATTATTGACCGAGGATTTATTTTATTTCCTTTTACTGGGATTGTGATAATCAAAATTAACTATTTAAGGACGCCCAAATCGAAATATGTATAAATAATCATTGGCTGTTGTATCTACCACAAATACTTATGCATGTTTCTGAAGAATCGATCTCAAATTTTGTGTCTGTAGCACTCTGTGCATTAACACTTCCATATACTATTATGTAATATGGCAATGCTCATAAGACAGATTTTCGATGAAACAGTTGTAAATCAATGAAATAAGAAAACTTACTCAAATCATAGTCGAAGGTTTTAACTATATATACACACACAAACACATACGCACACATGTACACACGCGCGTGCACACACACACACACACACACACACACACATAAAAGCAATCGTTATGAAGATAGAGAGTAGGAAGAATGGTACACGCCCAACATTTATTTCCCTTTATTTCACATTTCATACAGTATATTTCCATGAATATAACGACTGAAACGTAACCTGGTACATAACTAAGGTATACCAGTGTATGACGACCGGATTTTATATCATTCTAAACACACACATGCACGCGCGCGCGCACATGCACACGCACGCACGCACACGCACACACGCAGATACACACGCACACACACATATATAACATCGCAAAATAAGATAGGGAAGTATCGTATACTAATCAGTAGAGCGAGTTTCCACATCAAAATGTCAGGTGAATGTTACTACTAGTTTAACCCCTGGAAGATTCTCCCCAGCTAGTTTTCGATGCAACGTTCTACATCTTTTATATGCAATATAGCGCTAGCTCCAGATAAGGCGACACAGAAAGTCAAGTTTATTCTATCTATCCCTATACGTGAATGAATGCATGAGTTGTGTTACACATTACTAAAATTTTGGGATTTTACACCTCCACCACACAGAGAAACACACATTTATATATATATATATTATATATGCACATATAATATATATATAGAAACACACATACATATACGCACACACCCATACACGCAGACACACATTCACATACATGTATGTATATCATATATATA
>NC_068983.1:19778949-19781871 GCF_001194135.2 Octopus bimaculoides | reverse complement strand
CACACAGAGAAACACACATTTATATATATATATATGTATGTATATATATATATAACATGTATACGATATATATATATAATGTTTATTTTCTTTATTATTAGATAGAAACACTCCATATATGACAGGCTGTTTGGACCATAATATGTTGGAGTGTAGAAATCATATCATCATCATCATCATCGTCGCCGTCGTCGTCGTCATCATCGTTGCCATCATTACATCATACTTTTCACCATAACTTGCTATTGTTAGCATTGTATCAATTTGTATTCCTTGAATATACCAGTGCGTGTCTTTAACAGAAATGACTTTTTCTTCAACAATTAGATATTGAACAAACATTTACTGCTACCGACATCTCGATTCTTACCATGGCTGATAAGAGTGTAACCATAGAGTGCTATCAATGAACAATACTTAACAAATTACTTACCACTATTTGCTTTCCGCCACCAAGGCGCTCTGTAACTTTGGTATAACTACCACTCGTAGAATATTACTAAACAAAAATAATAGATTCCCTGTATATTTTCAAAAATACTGCAACAAGAAGATGTAATTATATTACTATCTTGACTGGGATCCTTTTAGCAATTACAAATCTCACCAGTCATCGATCAGACATGAAAATAAAACCTTTTGTGTTTTTCTTGGCGTGTCCTTTTTAACGATTCGTGACATTAAAGCTAGTCTTCCATTCGTGACAATGCAAAACTTCAAGTGGTGATTTCCATTGATTATGTCCACTTTAAGATAACATTCATTATTTTTTTCACAATGATTTCGTCGGATAGAGAAAGGAGCGGCCCATTGTCATTTTCAAGACCTTCAGACTGTCGAGCAGATGGGAGAAACTTATCTCCGGACCGGACATATATCTTGAATTATTGCAACTTAGTTTTAGATGCTAAAAACAGTGAAGGATCAGATGCTTGACTTTAACTGAGTCGTGATCTGAATAAAGAAAACCTAAGACCAGACGTGGTGTCTGTAGAGTTATTACAGACATTCTGCCCACCGAATTTCTATCACAAGACTCGAAGCCAAGAGTGCAAAACCGGATCCAATCTGATGTGCGCTGTGATCAAGCCCGGAAATACGTAGCTGCGAAATGAAACTCTAAATAACTGTGTCAATCTTAATTACACTTTGTTTACGAAGTTTATGCTGCAGTGTCTATATTATAACTCTATAGAATGTGCCGACATTTAAACAGCAAGAGATTGGGTCTTAGCTATGGATCCACGACGTTCCATTAGGGAATGTAAACTGATGTCGATTTAGTGCTAATGTGAATAACAAATACGCTATCTGTAGGATTCTAAATTTTGAGAAGAAATGCTAATTTGCTGACTGGCAGAATAATTATGCAACATTAGCCAATTATTTATTCTTAAATTTAAAATGCTTAGTATGTAAGAAATACAAATTGTAAAACTACTAAATTCCTTGTTACACAATTTCTGTACTAACCATATGCGTTCTCTTCAGCGTGGTAAATTAAAAAAGACTGAATATCTTTCATGATTTGCGTAAATATTTATTGAAGTGCCATTTTCTTTATTTGAAAAGAACATTGGAGACGATGAATTATCTGACATATGGATAACCCAACCAATTCAGACTGTATTGTATTATTAAGCGAAAGGAAGGGAAATAAACTGAATTTGCATTAGAATGCAGAAAGAATCACGAAATATGTATTTTCTGTTTTATGCAAACAATTTCCATAACTGCAATTACGAGGAATATATTCTGAAACTCATGAGTGTTTGGAATGAGATTCTTTTTATAAATTGATAGATTATATTAAACACTTCCCTTGTGTAATGGACAAAATACTGCAGATTGTTAAAATCATAGTCTAGAGAGCGGATTTGCAATACTTGGCTAACATTATCAGCGTATCATATCATAATGTCTTGTTTGCGTGATTGAAGACTGTTAATTACTTCAGGTGGGGGAGTCTTTCAACGTATTTAACTTTAGTAAACTTCAGTCTGTTTAACAGGAAAGAACTGGCGCCTTCACTGGAACGCCAAGCTGTTTTATATTATGTGCGTTATTCTGTAAAACAGCCATAAAATAAGCTATCAATGGTGAAATAAACAAGTCAATTGTTTGTAATCGCTCAATGGATATATTGCTTTCATGTGGTTGAAAATCAGTATGGATTTTTACTATATGCAGATGTATGAATTTATTTCATATTAATTGGTAAGTATTATCTTTTGTACTTCTACTCTAGTGTTTTATTAAGTATATGCTGGTCAACAATGGTTCTAATTCCCAAACTAACATAGTGTTAAAAGTGTTCTAATTTTCACTATTTTTCCTTGTTGCTATCTTGGTCTTACATCAGATATTGTCTTCTGTAATTATAGCCAATTTTTCGCTACTTTGATCTAAGTATGTTTAGGATCAAAGTAATGCTGTAAAGCCTTTTCACTAAGAACAAAGTGAGGTTGAACAATCATATATAATATTAATATACCTATTCCGAATGTAAGAGAAATATTTTCTTTTACTCCCACTTTAAGCATTAATATTTGGCATATTTATATCTTATAATCTTTCATAGCATAATTTCAAATTGACATTGTGTGGCATTAAATAATAACGAAATATAAAACAACGTATGGAAATATACGACCAAATAAAGGCAAACTATCTTAGACAGAATATTCTCATAGAAATGATGTTGCTCACGATCAGCAAAGAACAAAATAGACGTAAGAAACGCAGCGAATAAAATTTCATTTTATGGTTTTGCCTGAAATGTCATATATTTCACTTCTTTTTCTTTAATTTCATTACTTATTAATTTTTCTATATGTGACAATGGATTTTCATCGATGAGTTCATGGACCTTGGTTCTTTTCCCTAAAATTATATATATATATATATATATATATATATATA
>NC_068983.1:19773010-19778576 GCF_001194135.2 Octopus bimaculoides | reverse complement strand
ATATATATATATATATATATACAAATCTTCTTTAATTTTGGTCATGGTTCATCATTTTCTTGTTTTTGTTATGTGTTTTTGCTGTTGTCTTCACCTCATCTCTGCTCTGATGTAACAATTACATATGATTCCTCCAGCCGTCTCATGGTGTTCCAACCTATTTAGATATATAGGACTAAATATTTCTCCTCCTGTGCTGATCATTTAACGAAGAACTGCAAATTATATATCAAGTATATTTCGACGCTATTTCTGGTTGTTTGATTTAACGATTAACTGCCCCTCCTTCAGCATTACGTTACAATATTCCATATATGGGTAACGATGCTGATATTTTTTTTCGTTTATAATTTATTCAATAAACATTATTCTGGATATATTTATTCATTTCAAGACTTGTAGTGTAGATCTATATTTTCTTATAGATTTTTTTTTGTTAACCTTTGTTATAATTTTTAAACGGAAAGCTAGAAGTCGCTTACAATGTTTTCTTTATAAGATTATGTGACTTGCGATCAGTTGGAGAACTTGGGTTATGAAAACAATAGGCTAACATAGCTATTTTAAAAAATATTCTGCAAATTAAATCAACAATTCTTTTATTGCCTCGCAAAACGATGAAATATTATTATAGAAGGATGATGCAAATTAAATGCTCTTAGAAATAATTATAATATGGATTCTCAATGTAAAACAGCGAATTGCAATATGCATTTTTGTGATCTCCTTGTTAAACTCATACGAATAATAATAGATTCGTATATTCGTACTTTTATGGGTAGCCATAAACATCGAACATAAAACATTTACATAGCTTAGTTCGAATTATTTTCACATGGCTTACTTGCAACATTTCGAACATTTATGTGCAACAAGAAAGTAAACAAAGAAATCTAAGAATAGTTCTGGTTTATATGAAGTATTTAGATGACATTTTACACGAGGAAGTGAAATATAATTTTTTGCTTTTCGGGTAATGCTATTAATGTCAATGTGTTGTTGAACATCTTGTTATATGTACAAGATAGGAAGGCGGTGATCTGGCAGAAACGTTAGCACAACGGGCGAAATGTTTAGCGGTATTTCGTCTGTCTTTACGGTTCTGAGTTCAGAATCCGCCGAGGTCGACTTTGCCTTTCATCTTTTCGTGGTCGATAAATTAAGTACTAGTTGCGTACTAAGAACGAGCTAATCAACTTACCCCTCAACAAAAATTTCGGGCCTTGTGCCTAGAGTACAAAAGTACATGTACAAGGTAGGTGCAATGGCCAGTGGTTAGGCCGTTGGACTGACAATTAAAGGCTGTGGTTTCATTTTCCAGAGCAAGAAGCTCCTTTTGTCACATCGCTCCTCTTCAATGTTCTGAAGATGATTACAGATAACAATAGGCAGTTGACCCTACGATCAGAACAACTTATTCTACTTTCAGTAGAATATGAGCTATGACAACTCGGATTAGTTCCGGTTTAATGAACCGTGTGACTGGCCATGTTTAGCAATAATCATTCAAGAGAGGAACACATTTACTTATTGAAACTCACATTAATCTGTCCAATGTAATGTTAATTTATTCACATTGTTTTCAATCAATTATGCACTAACGTAATTTTGAGATTTCAAATCATTCGAAAATCTTCAACCTGTTAGAATAAAATTATGGGGTGGTCACAGAAAACCAGACTGAAAAAAAAAAAATAAAAAAGAGATAGGTGCAGCAATTGGGCTTGAAAAAACCAGTTTAAATTCTGAACAGTTAATACGTTCTCTCAGAGACACAGCCAATCTAACAGTCGTAATAAATCTAAGCTCAGGAAACATTTTATTGAGTTTCACACCGATATAAATCACTAGTCAGTCTAACAGACATATTAAATCGAAGCTCACGAAACAGATGGATATTCTATTGAGTTTCCATTAGTTACAACTTATATTGTTATAATTTGATGTATACTAATGATGTTGTTGAATGTTAAATGTCTCTAATTGATACGATATATGGTCATTGACAGAACACAGGTCCATATAAATCGCAAGTAACAATGCGTTTCACCGAATTATTGTAGCTTTAAAACGATGTAACACCACTGGCTTGGCAGCGGGTCATTACTTCCCTTGTATGGGTGGCCAGTTCATCAACTGAGTGGATTGCAACAACCTAAAATAGGGTGTATTATTGAATAACATAACGCACTACTGGTTCGGGAATGGAAACAACACACTGCCCGCTAGGCTCCGTGTCTTAACACGCATACATACGCACGAACACACACACACACACACACACACACACACACACACACACACACACACACACACACACACACACACACACACACACACACACACACACACACACACACAGATTTCGCATATGTATGTCTATGACTTGCTGGATCTGCTTCGGTTTCATCAATCAATTTTTAGTTGTTCGATCAGCTATATATCCTCTTCATTTAAACAAGACGTAAAGAATTGAACGTTCCATAGAAACGTAGTGTCACAACGGGACTCCCTAGTGCAATTAGTGTTAAACACTGAGCGACAAATCTGCACTGCTAGGTTACAGGTAAGAGTCATTTCATGAATATGTATACGATTGCCATCTTGCTAGTTCCACGCACAAAACAAATATTGGCTCTAGGTTATAAAATATTTACTACGCTCTCTGTGCCAGATGCCGCCGAATGAAAAACCGAGCGCAGGATATAGTGTTTAAATTGCATATTCATTCGCAATTACTAGCTTTCGGCTGCCACATAATAAACAGTCGTAATATAGAGATTGTGAGAGGAGCTAACGCTAAACTGAGCTATTGGCTAAATTCTTCAAAGACTGCTATAATACTGATGATATGAAACAAAGAAACATACATAGTAAAGATTATGTTACTTGTTCAAAAGATACTTGAATTGATAATAATACCATTCTTTATTACATTTTGTCGCCGGGACATTAATTTCTACAAACACGAGAATAGTATCAATCTTTTCAATTATATTTCTTAAGATTTTGTTTATATGAAAACATTAATTTTATAGACTGCATACGATAAAAAGCGAAACAAGACAATCAATATTACTTGTAAAACCACACATATATATTTAGAAAACATATTTTTAAGCTGAAGTAAATAATCAATCTTGTGTAAGTATGTAATTAAGAACGAAGATATAGAACAGATACTAAGAATTGTGAGCATACATACGTACCGATATTAATCCCTTTCATATAAGTTATTCGTACTCAGTTATATATTTGGAGTTAAATGCAGGGATAAGCGAATTAGAGAGCGAATTACGTAAAGTGAAGTGTATTAAATACGTGAAATACATAAAATGCATATTTGTATACATATACAAAGGGCCAAATCAAATAGATTTGCAATGCCATACGAAATTAAATGGATGGAGGAAAAGTATTTCAAATCTGTTTGTTTGTTCGTCTTTGTGTGTGTGTATGTGTGTGCGTGCATGAATGTAAGTATATTTCAAAAACAATTCATATTTTCAAGCAAATAAGACCTTTATTTCTTGGTTGATAATCATTAGGTGTCCATGCAAGAGCCGCTAGACAGATGCATTGTCCCCTCTTTTATATTTGACTCATTGAGAAGAGGTTATTCCCAGAATAGGATATCAAATTAATTTTTAGCAAAGAGAAATGGAGCAACGTGAAATAAAGTGACTGGCCGAAATCGTTGACATCCATACCGATCCGGCATTCAAACTCATTGTATATACATGACGACACACTCATAAACACATATACATAAACATGTTGTCTGATAAAACAGACATGAATTGCACAAATGCATCAATAAATTAACACTGATAGTTTTTCACTGTTGTTAGAATCATCAAAAAAGGAACATCTAAAGCACGATATACGAGCAATTTTGCTATTCAATTTCAAAAAAGCACGTAAAACTGCTGAAACTGCTCGCGATATCAACGAAACGTTTCGTGATGAAATGACCAGTGTATGGTTCGCTCGAAAATGCGTCAAACGATTTCGCAGTGGAGACCTCAGCCTTGAAGTTCGCGAGCGTAGTGGACGCCCATCTGTTATCGATGACGGCTAATTAATGACCATAATTGAGAAAGATCCATGTAAAACCACTCGAGAAATGGCAAAAGAACTTCGGTTTAGCCAGAAAACTGCCTGGAACCCTTTGTGATCCGAAAATCAAAAAATCTCGACATTAGAAAATGCGCAGATATGAAATGTGCTCGTCGGTTTTTCTCCGGAACCAGACCGACTGATTTCTTGACTGCATCGTAAGTTGCAATAAAAATTGGATTCTGTACAATAATAAAAAAAATAATTAAAAAAACGTTCTTGGCATTGGTTGGACCAAAATGAAGCACCGAAAACCTTCCCTAAAGCTGAGTTCTTCAAACAGAACATTACAGCACGTATAACTGGTATTTGAGAGATATGCATTTAATTGTCTCTAGTGGTATGTAGCCATTATTTCCGTTTTCTAAGGGTACTACGAAAGCTTTCTTAGGGTACGGTGAAAACGTTCTCAAAATACAATATAATAGCTACGAAAACTGTTGCTTGGCTTTCAGAGCAGAAAAAAAAAATTAAGTTAATACTTTTAAGAATTTCAAATATTTTTCGTTTTTAAGAGAAAAAAAATAATAAATGAACGCAAGTGAAAGAGCTCATACAGATATATATTATGGAGAAAATCACGTCGAACAATATTACACATAATATTAGTAATGAACTTTGTGCGATTACATATCTATTTTTTCTTCTTGTCCTGTATTTTCGGAGCATAAGTACTGATTGTTCTGTCCTTTCCCAAGATGAATACTTAAGAATTTTCTAGGATTCTGCTCCCGCACTCTTCCTTCTAACATACATATGAACAACATGTTTACATGTTTTGAGTTCAATGTTATTATGATCTAATCATGATCACTACATCCCACCGAAAAATACTCTTCATTTATCTCGCTTCCATCACATCTTTATTTTGGAGTCATTTCGTAACATATCATGTTACCGGCTTACAATATTATCTGCGTATCTTTGTATCGCATTACAATGTTTCAAACACACACAAACTTACTCCCATCGCTCTCTTTAGACAATTAGATTAACCTGTACATATTACTTTTGAAATGACATTAAATTTTGTCGCAAATTAGCAATTGCTTCTCGATGAGAATACGCAGAAGATAGCAGCTTGAAATATACAGGTTGCATTCATTTCTCCCGGTGAAATCAGCTGTAGATCATTTTCCTTTACAATATGCACTCAAATCGTGATACAACCTCTCTGAGCATAAGAGCCAATTTTGTAAAAATTCGATAACCCAACTAATATCTTTTTGCCAATCTGTTTTAAAGCAAATGTTACACCCCGAGGAATATTTAAAATGCATTCAACTTGGTGTGCACTAAAGCAACTCTTCTCGGTAACGTAATTTTACTATATTCTACTTATCCTGTTGTTATTTAAATGTGATTATATAAACATTTACATACATATATGTATGTATCTATGTATGTATATATATATATATATATATATATATATATATATATATAT
>NC_068983.1:19759723-19771597 GCF_001194135.2 Octopus bimaculoides | reverse complement strand
TATATATATATATATATATATATATATATATATATATATATCTTCTACATGTCTTCGTCACCTGTGACCTTGCAGAGGTACGCCTTAAAGGGTTAGCGAAGAAATCTATAACAGTATCTTTCTTATTTAAACCTTTGTACTTCTTTCGGCCTTTTTGTTGAATACGTTTATGTTCTGCGGATGGTAACAAGCTACCACCGTTTGTCAAATTGTGCTTTTGATCCTACAGAAACACGTGCACCAATACACACACACCTAAATATGTATATATAAAAATATGTATGTAAGTATATATATAATATAGTCGATTCAAACATGAACAAGCAAGACAAAACACGAAAAATCATGAAAAAACACCAACGTAAGGACGTGGAATAAGTAGTGTTATTAGACGCTCAGGAAAGGAAGAAAAAGAAAGAAGATTCGACGTTTCGAGCGGAGCTCTTCGTCAGAATTACAGGAAACGTCCAAAGAAGGGAAGACAGAGAAAGGATATCGCCAACGATACACACGTGGTTAGAATCATCAATATAAAGGCACATAACCATGTGCAATGATGAGCTTCTGTACCCGGAATCATGTCGTTAGGAGACAAACACTTTAAACAGAGCTACGATCGTTTCAGTTTTATCTACATTTCGAGTAGATTTTCATTTTCACATATTAGTTACAGTATGTGGTAATTGTAAACATAATAAATTTAGGGAATCCGGAATTGCCCTAATCCATGTTGAACTGAAGAGATATTGACATGTTAATTCGTCGTGCATGAGAAAATATATCAATCAAACTATACGACAAGAGAATCGTGACTATCTTTGCTTACATATAGTAATATTCGCATCATCCTTGTTGCACTAAAATCTGACCCGCCCTTGCGCAATTTAACTCTATAAAGGGCTACTTCATAACTGCATTTCTATCTGGAATGAAGGTTAGAATTCTCGTCTTCTCAAGAAATTGTATCCCATTTCATTGGGCATTCTGCCGAAACAGCGGGCAATGGTGATAATAAACAATACAATTAAGCAAAGCAAAACCACATGCAATGCAAATCTAGCAGTGCTTTTTCCACCACTACCTTCACTACATACAACAAACAAGTAACTGACATATCTCCTATCATTACTATTACCACTATTGCAACTCGAATGACAAAAAAAGGAAAAGTCATTACCAGACAAAGTAGAGAGACTTTAACAGATACTTGTTTGTTGATATTTACGGAAAGTCTGTCCAACTATTGTGCACATATGCGTTAAACCATTGGCAACTATAAAAGCACACATTTAAGTCGAGCAAAATCTAATAAATTCTTTGTTGTTTTCTCAACAAGAACTACCAACGCTGCTAAGAAAACACAGATAATCGATGTTTTCTATGATAAGACAAAAAAATCGGGAACTATGTGAGTGAAATATATTATTATTATTATTATTGTTGTTGTTGTTGTTGTTGTTGTTGTTGTTGTTGTTTTTGTTGTTATATTGCAACTCGCAGTCTTTATATTTCGAATATTAGCTTCCTTCTTGAAATATAATGCAAAGAAAATAAAACCAAAGGAAATTTATTTTAAAACATAAAAGTTTAACTAATTTCTGTTTTATGCAAAATACGTTAGTACACACATACATTCACATGCACACAGACACACACACACACACACACACACAAACACACACGAGAGAGAGTAAATTCCTATATTTCAGATTATGTTGTAACTTGCCATATCAAACATGAAATCCTTAAAGTACTGCGCATATTTTAGTGTTTATATCAAATTTTATTTCACATTACAATAGCTTCATGAATAAGGAAAAATATACACAAATAAAATGCTGGTAGACATATGGTGGTAGTCACATAGTATCTGTCGGTAACCAACACTATCTTTGCTGGTAACAAATGCTACCACATTTCTGGCGCTCTACCAACTCATATACTATCATCTTCTTCAACGTCGCTGCTGCCACAACTTTAACTGATCCAGTACATTAAAGAGGAAATGGTATTAATTTTCCTTTGATAATGAGTAAAATAGAAACAATCCAATATCAAATTTAAAACCTATTTTAAGAGGAAATGACAAATAATTATGTTCATAGAGTATAAAATGCAAAGTGTGTAATCAGGCCTAGTCTCCATTAGAAGATGATGTTTCCAGGGATAATCCTTGTAATTATTCACTCATGATGTAAAGCAAAGGCACTTAGCAGAAAATTAAAATGTTTTAGACATACCATACACATGCTATGGAACATCAATTGTTCCTATTTCCTATGTGTGTAGCCTGAAGTTGTAGAGTGGAAATAAGAAGGAAAGCACAAATAGAAACTACATAAATTTTACAGAGAAATTGATGAAATTCAGATTAGGGAAATGCACTATGTCTCTCTTTCCAGAGAAGAAAATTAGCTAAAAAAAATTCTTATCATGACAGATGAAAGTACAACATCAAGCACATACACAAATAGTCAGAAAACAGATAATTAGATAGCGTAGAACACAAACATGAGAGAAAACGCTTGGGAGGGAATATCATAGGCTAAATATTAATGTTTGAAGGAGTTTTATATAAAAATAATACTGCAAGAGGCATGAATACTTTATCTGACGCAGTAATAAGTTACAGTTAGAATATTCTCAATCAACGCAAAACAATGAAGCAACATTAGACAGCAAAATAATGACTTTATTTAGAATATACTACAAAGATGTATTACAAAATAATTACTTTTACGATAAACTTATACCTTTATGCAACTAAACAATTATTTTGTAATATAGGATGTACATTAATAAAAAAAAAATATAAAGTTCATCATATGATTCGGAATTATAGAATGCTCAAATAAATTGTTACTAAAGAGGAAGAGAATATAAAAAAAGGATTGTGTTTCTGTCTTAAACGAAATCAAAAGCACAAAATATTGGATCTGATTAAAGGGTGATATAAAGTAAAACGAGTACCGATGGAAAAATATTTTGAAAAAAAAAGAATATAAAGTAAATTTAAACCAAGCTTTTAGTCACTGTATGCATAAAATATCGAAGAGAAGATAGGCATCTGTATGGCCAGTGTTTTGTTATATTTGACATGTTAAAATAGATGCCGTAGCTGAAAATTGAAGGACCTACAGATGAGATTGAAGAAATCTCTCGGGATCACAATGCATTTCTGGATTAAAATGATACCTTTGGAAATCACTAAACAGATTTCATAAAGCAACATGAGGGGAGATGTGGACGGAAAAAGATTACCTACATCGTAACTGATTCCAAGACAAACAAAAGAGAAAATGTATATATGGGTATGACACAGTTGAGGGGATTTAAGTAAGGGGGTGGTATGCTAGAGTTATAAAAGGCCAAGAGAAATTATCGTAACTATATATTAATATATGTTAATATACGCAGAAATATAACAAGTTTCATCAGCCACATATTTGTCAAGCAAAACAAGAAAGACAGTTAGTGTTTCTTTATCGAATATCGGACGTAACAAATGTAAGTATAATTCGCAATGACCTGTGTTAACATTAGTTAGACATAATATATATATCCAGGACTAGTTTTCTTTTAGCAATAATTATTTTATTCTACGTCATCTGCTACCGCTTGACCATCGTTGCTCGTGCCCGATCGCGCCTCGCCAATTTAGAACGCCTCCTCTTCAAATTCCTGTGGAGGGGAGTGGTTCCATTGGTGAGGCAGTCCATCTGCTGCCAACACCCTCTACGCGGAGGGCTGGGCATGCCGTGGCTAATGATGCGCAGACATGCGCTGAGGCTGCGGCATCTCCACATATTCTGCCTAAACGGTGAAGAGGTGTGGTCGCCGTTTCTCAAACAGGCCTTCCCACAGCTCATCACCTTAACTGAGCTGCAGTCCTTGGTCAAGAAGGGACCGAGGAAGAGTGACTGGCTACTGAAATGTTGCCAGGCACTCACTGCTCTCTTCCAGGCGGGCAATGCCATCAGTGGAACAATCTACTCGTGAGTTCTATAGGGGGTTAGTGGAGGGATAGAGCAATGACGCACTTGGAGAGACGCTAGGTGTTAAAATCGAACTAACCAGTGCTCCGGAGGACTTTCGATCCGGAGATGATGTATAACTTCCAGAAATCCGTAGCTTGACCACGCTTCCTGGGGGCACTGCCGGCTCGAGGTAAATTCTACAGGTACGGAAGTGCTGTCAGACGGACCTGCCCGAGATGCGCGCAAACGCGAAACCTTCTGCATGCACCTCGTCCAGTTTCCTTGCATTACTGACTTGTGGAGTTATGTTGAACAGCTGCTATCACGTGTAGGACGGATCCGGCTATCAGCCGAGACCATAATGAACATCAAACCGCCTCTTTCTCTTGGTCCGGAGGGACAGGCAATTTTCCTCAGTAGCGAAAGAAGTCTTATGGTGGATCAGGTTGAAAGGACTGAAGACAGACACTTTTCTCTTCGGCCAATCACTCATCAACTTTTTCAAATTTCATTTGGAAACGAAGATGAGGGTGGAGAGAGAAGTGCTGCCTCTCAGTACATTTGCTAAAAGGTGGGTGATTGTAGCGAAAATGGCACGTGTGAATGGACCTACTCTAATAATGCGCCTGTAGTCTAGTGTATTTGAGAAGGAGAAGGGTGCTCTTCCCAGATGCCCTCGAAGCGTCGAGTGGTTGAAGATTGGTGGGGTACCTCACCCAACTTCCGGTGGGTATCCTGCTATTGGGAAACTTTCTTGTTATATTCTTTTGTTGGATATAATTGTTATTGTCTCAATTGTGTATGCGTTGTTTCTGTGTGAAATCGCCACTGTCCCTATCTACTCTATCGTCCCCTATATGTCGGTCCCAGTGGCTAATAACTGAAAGAATAATAATAATAATAATAATAATAATAATAATAATAATCATTATTATTATTATTACTATTATTAGTATTATTATTAAGGCGGCGAGCTGGTAGAATCATTAGCTCGTTGGACAAAATGCTTGGTGGTATATGGCCCTTTGCTGCGTCCTGAGTTCAAATTCCGCCTAAGCCAACTTTGGTTTTCATTCATTCGGAGTTGATAAATTAAGTATCAGTGAAATACTGCGGTGAAAGTAATCTACTAGCCCCCTCCCCCAAAATTTTAGGCGTGTTGTCTATAGCAGAAAGCGGCGGCGTCGTCGTCGTCATCGTCATCATCATCATCATCACGGTGGGGAGTTGTCTGTATCGTTAGCTCGCCGGACAAAATGCTTAGCGGCTTTTCTTCCGTCTTAAGTTTTTGAGTTCTAATTTCGCCGAGGTTTATTTTACAGTTCATCTTTTCCGATTCGATAAAATAATTTTTCAATTGAGCACTGGGGTCAATGCAATCTACATACAAATTGCGCAGAACTTACTTGCTTTGTGCCAAAATTTTAAACCAATATTTCTATAGAGCTTACGTTCTGAGTTCAAATTACACCATTCTTCCGTTCGCTGTCGATAAAGTAAGCACCGGTTGAGAGCTGCAGCTACGTAATCTACTAGACACGCTAACCAAGATTTCATGTCTTGTGTATATAGGAGAATTAATTATTATTATGTCAGTAAGCTGGTAGACACTTAAGCTCATCGGACCATATATCCGGCTCCTTACGTTCTAAGTTCAAATCCTACCGATGTTATATGTGCCACTCATTACTTCTGGATCAATCAAATAAGGTACTAGCCTCATCTCCTCAAAATTCCGGGTGTTGTGGTAAAATTTGAAGCAAAAAAATATTTTTTATCGTTAAGGATAAAATAAAATCAACAATACTTGTTTAAAATATCCCAAACAATGTTACTATCACGACACAAATACCACTGTATAATATAACTCAACTCACAATGTATTTTCAACAGAAAAACAACAACACATTAAATTGCAATTAAAGAAACTGATACACGCGTTCAGAACACATACACCATCAAATAAAAAAAAAACAAAAACATTTACATACAAACATATGAAATATTTAAACAATTTGAAAAACAAAGTGCTGAATCTCATAAGGAGGCAAACATATGACGCATTTTAGTACATTTAATACAAGAGGGCACTGCAATATATTTCAACAACACTTTGGTAGAACTGGTGCTTCAGTCGGAGCACGCTTTAAATTGTGAAAAACAACGTCGATAATGATAGTGCTGAAGTTCGATTAAGGTGGGGCAGTTGGTGCGGATATCGCAATAACATAATAAATAACATTTTAAATAAAACTGTTATAAAATTTAAAAAGTAGCAAACTATAAAACCGCTGATTCAGACAAGTAGGAAAGCAGAAATTTCTGTGAAAATAGAGCAAATTTCTAAGTTGCTGAGTGAACAGAATATGTTACGAAGTAAATATTTGTCACTAAATTTCATATATTTGAAAGAACTCACGCTAAAACTTTCTGAAACATCATCGGAATTATAGGCCGAATAAAATGATGGAACACTTGGGTAGGTAAAAGATTGGGAGCGAAATGACGTAAAATTTGAAATACGGTAAAAGAATTAATACATGAACAGACTAATATTGATTTTAAATTGCGACACAAGGCCAGAAATTTAGGGAGAGGGTCTTAGTTGCCTTTTCGGACACCAGTATTCAATTGGTACTTATTTTGTTGACCCTTATATGACGAAAGGCAAAGTCAGCATCAATGGAATTTGAACTCAGAACATACAAAATGTGTGGAAAGCCGTTAAGCATTTTCTCCGGTATGATAACGATTCTGCCAGATCGCCGCCTCATATACATATAAATACTGAACGTAGCATAGTTGTTTCGCTCCTTCGTTGTAGATGAAAAAATTACCAGTGCAAAGCACTATATTAGTGGATCTGTCAGAATGTCTAGCAACATAACGTGTCGTAATTTTTCAAATCCCACTATTAACTACGGGATTCATAGACTTAAACCGTCACCTAGTTTTAAAATACTATGAAGAAATTTTCTTAAATTTAGTGTCATCAACTTTGTTGTAAGCATTCGAGCCACGTTTCTGTGTGAATATACATTCCTCTATTTTCCCAACCTGGGACCGAAGCCATGTAAATGCTCATTCTGTTCAGAATATTATAGCTTTTATACAGGCTAACAGATAAAAATGTATTCTTTTCTACTCTAGACACAAGGCCCGAAATTATAAAGGAGGGGTACAGTCGATTAGATCTACCCCAGTACGCCACTAGTACTTAATTTATCGACCCGAAAGGATAAAGAGGCAAAGTTAACCTCTGCGGAATTTGATCTTAGAACATAAATACAGACAAAATATCGCTAAGCATTTTGCCCGGTGTGCTCAGGTTTCTGCCAGCACGCTGCCTTTGACAGATAAAAATGTTCTTTTCTACTCCAGGCAGAAAGGCCGGAATTTTGGGGGGATGGGAGCCAGTCGATTAGATCGACTCCATTACGCTCCTGGTACTTAATCTATCGACCCCGAAAGGATGAAAATCAAAGTCGACGGAATTTGAACTCAGATCGTTAAGATAGACGAAATACGTAACATTTCGCCCGGCGTGCTAAGGTTTCTGCCAGTACGCCGCCTTTGGCAAGTAAAAATATTAAACAGTATCTATGTCAGCGTAGGCAAAATAAAGGCTCCGAATAGTTCCTAGGCTATCTTTCTATCTACACACACATACAAAATGAAGTGCACAATCGAAAGAGCTACTAATATTTTCATGATTTTATGATACTTGAACAGGCATATTTATAAAGTGCGCCATGTGTCTTAAAGCAATCTTTCAGGAGCTGTATATACGTTATATATGACTGTAATTATATATGTATATATATATACATTGTATACTTATAAACACACACAGTGTATATTAGTGCGTGTATGTATTTCCTATCATGCATATTTAAATAAATGATTTAATCTAATATAGCTGTTCCCAATATAAATGTGTTTATATGTCTGATAACCTGAGTTTCGTACGTGCATTTATTTTCATCAATAACTGTATGCCTATATATGCAATTATTTAAAAACACTTGGAAATCTTTAAATGTTATTTACTGTTTGTATTTTCATTTCCTATTTGTCGTCAAGGGAACGAAATTGTGTGATTAAAATGTTATCATTAGTCCTAGAGGAATAATTAAAATAGCGCTTATAATATGTTGATAAGACAGAATGTGTATTAGAGAGTGATTAACTGAAAGATTAACGAAGTAAACACTTGGAAATAGGTATGTTAACAAATGATTACACATAGATAAAATTATTATTTGAGAAAGACAGACAGAAGATAGACAGAGATAGAAATATAAACAGAGTGAATAAGTAAGTGAACAATAGGGAAAGAGTGAGAGAGAGAAAGAGAGAGAGTGATCAAGTGATATAGATTAGACGTAGATCGATAGATGGATAGACAGATAAATTATTATATGTCCTCAAGGGTTTTTATATCTTTTTCTGACAAATATTATATAAAAGTTGCGTCTAATTAAGATGATTTGTGTAATACTGAAAAATCAATTTCTGTTTTTGGCAATTATGTGAATTTTATCTGATTTCTTTCCAACAGAAAAAATAAAAGAATATTAAAAAATGTTACTAAAATTTTAAATAATTCTTAAAGCAATTTTCTTAAATTATTAAGCCAGACTTGGTGCACTTTTTAGATCAAATTTTTTCCACATGAAATCTGAGTCTGTTATCCAACAAACAATCGTTTTGTATTTTATTGTATTATGTAATGTTTCGAATTTGTCGAGAAACTGTGCAGTTATTCAGATCCATAATTATTAAAATGAAACTAAATTATTGGTATTATGCAAATAAAAGAAAATAATCGAGGCAAAATTACGATGACTAACAGAAGAAAATGCAGAACTAAATACAATTACAAAATATGGTTACTCTATTTTAACATTTATCTTACAAACGTGTAGAGTTTATATTAATAATATTTAGTTTGAAAAGCACATAGCTCTTTCTCTCTCTATCTCTCTCTGCCTCTCTGTCTATCTGCCTCTCTCTCTCCCCCCTCTCTCTCTAAATATATATTCACATATATGCATGTATACGTACATACACACATGCATATATATTCTTTTATTTTTTGATTCTATTACTTGCTTTGGTCATTATACTGTGGCCATGCTAGAGTACTACATTTCAAGAATTTTAATAGAAATATCGACTCCATTATTCTTTTTTTTAAAAAATACTGGTACTTATTATATCGGCTCGTTTTGCCGAACCGTTAAGTTATGGGGACATAAAAAACAGCACCAGTTATCAACCGGTAGTGAGGGATAAACATACACACACACATACACAGGCATATTTATATACACGTATACATACGGCAGTCTTCTTTCAGTTTCCCTCGATCGGAACCACTCACATAGGTTTGGTTGGCTCGAGGCTAGACATGTCTTGTGCTGCTGTAATGTGACTTCGCAATCAACTTGCACACAACATGTAAATAAATATGCGTCACAGAAGATCACTATTCATGAAGAATTATTGGAAAATTACTAGATTTCCTTGCTAACGCATACCTCGATATTAAAGCCAGGAGAGCCAGTTTTGCTGAAATATTGTCCACATAAATATGGACGCATTGCGATAGGCATATACGACATTTTATCTGCTTAGTGTGCGTAGGCACAAAACTGAGACAGACGAAATAAGGCACATATGAGTCAGTACATTCAGTTATAAATCCTACAGCAAACAAATAAATATTGATATGTAAACCTTCACCAATGGACATTACATATACTATAATTTATATTCTGAAATTTCTTAAATCGTTTGTAATCGTTTATTGGAAATAAAATAAGTGAAAAGGTGTGAATGTCATAATTGTGTTTCAATAACAGAAATACAATTTTATAACGTGCAAAGACATGGCGATTTGAAACTAAGAGAATTACAGAGTTTACATATAAAGGGAATGTCGGAAAGGTACTATGAATAGAAAGAAGAACCATTAGTGAGGGTTAGTACTGATTTGTCAATCAGAGAACATATCAGGTGAATGCAGAATCATATTACAGATTTACTGCCTTTTTTCATTGCCTCACAGATAGCTGAAAAATAAAGATAATTCGGAAATCAGGTAATGTCTTACCGAAAGGCCTGTCAACAGCAATTATATAATTTACTAACGATGAAGAGTAAGGGTTTCGCTGCCTATTTGCTCGTAACGTCCAGATAGCTTTGAATGGTCGAGTGGCCTGAATTCATCACTGTAATTATTGTGGTTGATTTATATACAAACAAAGAAGATCTGGCTTCAGGAGCTCATTGATGCACAACATATATCATACATAAACGAACACGTAACATTCAGGTTGTGCCAAAATCGACATTCCAAGCCTGTAACGCTCCATTACTGCTAATCGTAGATAGTAATATTTCTGAAAATGGCATGAAATATCCAGGAACATCAAAAAACGTTTAAAATTGAAATATATTGAAGAAATGAATTCGTAAGAAATACATATCATATGAGTGTTATATTAAGTTAAAAAGCAAAGGTGTTGACATTCAATTGTTTGACACTCTGCCGACCTGTTGATATATCTCTATTCCTGGGAAAGTGACGTTTGTACACAGCAAGTGCCGTAACGGTTTCCCGTTCAGTGTGTGAAATAAGACGTTATTGCATTGTGGTTTTGCATATGACTAGTTCTCTATACTTCCATTTCTTCTGAACTTATGCTCCAGCGTTGGGATTCATCCGAGATATGCCTGAGATGTGTTTGTGAGTATGTGTATGTCTGTTCGTGTGAGTGCTTATACGTAAGTGTGTGCGCCGCCGCATTTGTGTATGTGTATTTTTAAGATACTGACTTATGTCATTTTCATATATATAAGATAGTGATTTTGGGTTTCTCTCTGTTTTCTTCGCAAACGTACACGTTTATCCATATACCGTTTCTATCAAAGACCATTAAGCCGTCTTATTTGTTTGATAAATGTTGAATAAAATGATATCTGGCCTACTGTCGAGGTGGCTTCTTACATTTGTGTTGTTACTGTAGTGGTAATGTCCTAACCTCCATCTAATCTTAGTGAATGTTTTGTCAATCTCAGTTAGAAAAATTGATCTTGCTGACTTTGTTATGAATATTACATATACACACATGTATGTATCCCTTCTCGCGCTCTCTCTCTCTCTCCCTCTCCCTCGCTATATATGTGTGTGTTTACATATATATATTATTTTTGATCTTCTATCTGTTTCAGTCGTTTGACTGCGTCCATTCTGGAGCACCTACTTCAAGGGATTTTAGTCGAAAAAATAGAACCCAAGAGTTATTTTATTAAAGCCTAGCATTAATTCTGCGGGTCTTCATTGCCGTATGAGGAATGCAAATACACCAACACGGTTGTCAAACGGTTATGAGGGTCAACACACAGACACCTAGGTATATACATATACGTACATATGTATATCTATATGTACATCTATCTATCTATCTATCTATCTATCTATCTATCTATCTATCTATCGATCTATCGATCTATCTATCTATCTTTCTATCTATCTATCTACATACACATACACACACACACATACACACACACGTGCATTCATAAAGCGATGGTCGGCCCAAGACTATAGTAGAAGACACTTCCGAAAGGTGGTTAAATGAATGAAGTAAGAAATGACAAAGGATCGCAACAATGAAGAAAGTCTTTTAGGAATCCGTTTATATTTCTGGCGCAAAGACCTATCTTCCAAAGAATGCGTTTGGGGACCAGCTGCTAGTGGCCCAACCACCGGACTGAAATAACTATTCGTTGATAGTATTCCTACGAAATATGAATATCTGCTTTAAAGATCTTCCTACATTCTAGGAAGCGTTTCTCTCTCTCTCTCTCTCTCTCTCTCTCTCTCTCT
>NC_068983.1:19755677-19757868 GCF_001194135.2 Octopus bimaculoides | reverse complement strand
AGTGATGCATCATTTCACATGCACATTGTCAAGTTGACAGCAAAGTGCAGACAACTGGCAGGGTGGATACTGAGGACATTCCGTACAAGGGATCAAAAAGTCATGTTGACTCTATGGAAGACATTTGTTCTGAGCCCCCTAGACTATTGCTCTCAGTTGTGGTCACCACACAGTGTTAAGCGGAGAGCAGAACTCGAGGCAATTCAGCGGCACTATACAAAAAAGATCGCCACAGTCCAACAGATGAACTACAGGGAGCGACTGAAGGCACTAGGTCTCTATCTATCTATCCATCTATCTATCTATCTATCTATCTATCTATCTATCTATCTATCTATCTATCTATCTATCTATCTATCTATCTGTCTGTCTGTCTGCCTATGTATCTATCTATCCATCTATTTTTGTAGATTGTTAAGTAGATGTACGTTTTTCCGTGAGTTATATCTGCGTATGTATATAGTTGTATGTGCGTCCGTCCATGTATGTGATTATCCATTTGAAAGTGGATGATAGTGTGGCGTGTTGGTCTGTGAGTGTGTGCGTGAGAGCTTGTATTCGTCAATTAGCGTAACTTTTCCAAACACGAGTCATTCCTACTAAAATGATCGCTTTGGGAATTGCTAAAAATAACATGAGTATTTAGCGAGAAGGGTTCAGGTTTCGGTCATATTTTTTCATGAGGAAGAACATATAATTAAGCATTCAACTGACAATTGCTTTAACGTGTAATTTGTAGTCAGCCAAATGTTATTTCGTCTAGAATATTCAAAGACATAATTCCTACGCTGCCAAAATGACTCATAAAATTATGAGTTATTTTCACCGATTATAACGGACATATATCATAGCTGCGTTTCTCCCACTCCATAGTCGAATGTCGGAACCAAGAACAACACCAGCATAAGGGCACACACACATGCACACAGTCGCACAAAAACACACACAAGCACTCACAAACGTACATTCTCACGTAAGCACACTCCTACATATATACACTAGAACAGGCATACACACACACGACTACACACACACGACTACACACACACGCACACAAACTTTCTTGCTCTTTATTTGAGTCAGTTGTGACTTGCACATTCACTCGAATATCATCTCTGATTCAAGAGTCTAACCGTGACGAATCTGCGTCTTTCACATAGAATGTTTGTGGGACTCACTGAAATTATATATATTTTTTCTTAAACGGTAAAAATACTAGGAAACTTCTTGTGACATGTAAATGCGTGTGTTTGTCTGTGTATGTAGGTATGTATGTATCTATCTATCATTCTATCTATCTAACTATCAATCTAACAATTAATCTATGTCTGCGGCTCTACTGTATACTGTTTTCAACCAACCATCTCTAATTCCCTTTTCCCCCATTCACCGGTTTCTATCTGTCTCTCTCTCTACCCCTATTTCTTTTTTTCTCTCTCTCTCTCGTTACTCACACGTTACCATCATCCATCTTTCTTTTCTTCACGCGACCATCTTTCTTTTCTTCACGCGACCATCTTTCTTTTCCTGCACCATCTTTCTTTTACCCAGCGTTCACTATTTTCCTCTCGTTCAGTTCTAACGACCCTTCATGTTTGTTTCGCTCGGTTTCCTTGCATGTCTCCTCTGTCCTGTTTTTGGTCCCAACTTTGACCATCCATAAATCCCAAAATTTTATTTTACAACTTATGGGAGCAACTGTCTTTAAAGACTCATATTGTCAGTGAATCCCCGAAATGATGAGTAGATAGACAACCGACAAGATATGAAGGGTCGTTCTCTGTGTTTACTTGTCCTGCTTTCTATTTTTTTTTTCACGTTGTTTGGTACAATATCTTCTAAATGAAGCATTGCATCATTTATTAGGTAAGTATTTCTCTACTTCGTATATATTTGAGTCTATCTGTACTTGGGCAAAAACAATTTTAATTTTGAATGGTATGTTCCAAATTTTGACTAAATGTATATAAATAGAGAGAGAGAGGGAGAGAAAGAGAGAGAGAGAGAGAGAGAGAGAGAGAGAGAGAGATACACTTAAAGGTGAATATACATACACACATGCATAAATAATAATACATACAGGTATACATACAAACATGCAAACATACATGCATACATATATACACACATACACACACATACATACATGCAGGCATACATGTACACACACACACACACACACACACACACA
>NC_068983.1:19746836-19755667 GCF_001194135.2 Octopus bimaculoides | reverse complement strand
ATATATATTGACACACACATGAGTAAGCGCATAAATGCGAGACATGGTGGCAAAAATAGTAGTCGAATACCGGAAGTAGAGTAATATAGTCTATTATTGAAACTGCAAAAGCATTACAAACAAATTACTACTCAGATTCTCACGTTCCTGTTCGTCGGGTAATTGAGATCAAACTTGATTACAACTGGGCGATGGACGGGGACGTGAAACTTTGAGTAGCAGTTTTTTTGTGTGATATTTCGTGATGTTTTTGCACTCCGTCGGTTACGACGACGAGTGTCCCAGCTGATACGATCATCGGAATAGCTTGCTCGTGAAATTAACGTGCAAGCGACTAGGCACTCCACAGACACCTGTGCCCTTAACGTAGCTCTGAATGTGTGACAAGGGTGGCCCTTTCAAATACAGGCACTACTCATTTTTGCCTGTTGAGTGGACTGGAGCAACGCGAAATAAAAAGTCTTGCTCAAAGACACCTCGCGCCGCCGGGAATTGAACTCACCACCTTATGATCCTGAGCCGAATGCCCGAACCTCTAAGCCACGCGGTTTGACGATAGATAAATAGATAGATAGATAGATAGATAGATACACATGGATATGCATAATTATATACATCTACACACACACATATGTGTGTGCAAATATGCGTGTGTACATAACATTCCAAAACCATAGCACACCTTCCCATATTTCATACCAAAATTTAATTCAGGAATCAGATATATGATTAGCTGTAATATAAAATCATGCTTAAATTATTACTATAGCAGTTTAAATATTAATTATTATTTTAATTATATTTTATATAGATATTTTAATTCTAAAAATATTTTAATTATATTTTAATTAATTTAAATATTAAATTATCATTTTAATTATATTATAAATTATATAAAATTATTTATATAACTCTAGCTCGCCCTTGGATCAGTCATTGAAACTCCTAACAGTGTAAAGTATTTTTAGGTGCACTGTTTGCTCCATCTTCGAAGTCCTGTCGTCTATAAGCTCAGGTAAGTCCTTGTCAAGGAAATATATGATAGATGTCTTCCAAACGAGACCTTGAATTGCTTTTTCAGAAATGATATATCTATAACTGCCGTGCGTCCTTTCTTTTCAAAAATTCTAGTGAGAAAGATTTTGGCTGTATGCTTTTGCATTGTCAAACTACGATACAGATTATTGATTCACTACTTTCCGGAGTGGTTGCGCCTATAATATAGCTAGATTTAACTATATAAGCTATTTAAAGAAAATGCATGAAGAAATAGAAAGTACATTAAGATACTCAAGACATATTGACGAGTTTACTTTGGAAGGTGTACTGAAAATGTTTGGAATATAATCAGAAATTGATTTGTATCAAAGAAGTAAAGGAGCTAAACTGGTAGAATCCTTGGCATGTCGGGTAAAACGTTTATCAGCATTTCATCTATCATTACGTTCTCAGTTCAAATTCCGCCGCAGTAGACTTCCTAAAATGAGTGCCGCTCGAACACTGGGGTCGATGTAATCGACTTATCCCCTTGCCCAAAACTGCTGGCCTTCTGCAAAAATTGGAAATCAACATTAAATATAAACTTTCAAATAGAAAGAGCTACTATATCTTACTTTCTTGTTCTTAAACCCAAACGAAACCTGATTTAACAGATCTACACCCGTTATTTACACGAAATATGCTTTCAGTTTTACACTATCCAATATAACTAACTAAATTTAGGAGATTAACCCGTGTATATGAGAGAGACTTATCTACTATATTAGGGCAAGCGACGGTATAGCTACCCACTAGTTGGATAAACATATACTTGGTAAAAATACTGTTATTGAGATACTTCTTTTCTAAGTCCTAGTTTCTCAAAATTCCTTATCTTTCATAATTTACTCGTTGCAGTTATTGAAAAGCGGCGACGCTGCTTGGTGCACGGGCTGGTATGATTTTGATCAATCAGTTCCATACAGTGAGAAATCTCTAAATCTGATACTTATTTTATTCGTCGATTTTGCTGAACCGCTCGCTAACAGGGTTATAAACAATCCAACATCTGCTCTCAAACAGTCAGGAAGCAAAGATAAAATGATGAACACGCACACTCACACGCATAAACACGCTCGCCCGTTCGCACGCATACACACGCACATTCGCACACACACACACGCACACACACACACACACGCATACGCACATATGCATACGTACATAATTTACAGTTACCAAAGTCTTCCACAAGGTATTGAATGGACAAGAGTCATAGTAGAAGACGCTGAACTCGAAGCTACTAAGTGGCAGAGTCAACTCATTGATCTGAAAGTCATGCTTGTGTCTGTCCTAGGAACCTTATATAACAATCTAAAGTAGATATTAATTTAGATATTTGATAAAATATTGCAGATTGAGACTCGCTTTGAACACGTATTTTTCATTCGTGTCTATAGTGAGAGAACATCTCTGTCCATCTCCTGGAGAATATTCAATATATGAAGCTAATCAGACACCGGTAATATTCCGTGCACTCATACACATATCTGATCTCATAGTCCAAATGGATGTGCACATTTCGATATTATTAATAAATCGTCCAGTTTCGCCGATTTGGCAATATATGTCTCGGAATACGATTTAATATACTATACTACTTTCAAAAGATTAAATCAATACAAGATCGTATTAATCGTATTGCATATAAATATTATTGGTGTTATACGTCTTAATATATATTACTCATCTGACGAAAGAAGTTAATATGCTTTCTGACGTAACATAATTTCGAAGTATGTTATATCTTATATTTTTAAAATGCATTAATCTACAAGTTATATGATATGTTATGTAATTTCTATGGTTCTCTTATTGATATATGTACATCAGTGGACTTGTATTTTTGATAGCACTCAATATAACGGTACATTTATGGTTTTGTTGATATAAAAATGTCCTGTTTATAACACAATATGCTAAGTCGTCGATTTGACATTCTTTACAGCATCGGATAGAATGCCTCTTGAATGTTGCTAAATTCTCTGTGATTGAAGTTTAACGAGAGGTCGATAATATATGTATCAATCCTTTTTTACTCTAGGCACAAGTCGCCCGAAATTTTGGAGGAGAGGGCCAGTCGACTAGACTGATCCCAGTACGCAACTAGTACTTAATTTATCGACCCCGAAAAGATGAAATACAAAGTCGACCTCAGCGGAATTTGAACTCAGAACATAAAGACAGGTCTGAGTTCAAATTCCGCCGAGGTCGGCTTTGCCTTTCATCCTTTCGAGGTCAATAAATTAAGTGCCTGTTGCGTACTGGTGTCGATCTCATCGACTGGCCCCGTCCCGCAAAATTTCGGGCCTTGTACCTAGAGTAGAAAAGAATATAAGTATCAACCCAGGGTGATAAATTGAATGAATCGTATAAGTCCGATTCGGATTCTTGTAACTTTTTGGTTATCTGAGTCTTTGCCTTCCAATTATAAATCCTATTGAGCCGTAAGTGGGTGCTATACTTAACCCCTGTTCCCTTTTACATACCCACATAGAATCTGGCACCGTAACCATCGTTATATCCGTTACAAGTATTCAGGTCAGATGTCCAATGCGCAGACATTCATCATGCCTCACAACCACAGGCCATGTGCGCCAAGTAGACATGATAGACACTGCCTTCCCGCCTGAGTAAAAATATGAGATGAAAAAAATCCACTTCAGGGTACATGAACTGATATATTTAAGAATGTTATGCCACATTATGTACACCGTTTGAATATATATATATATATATATATATATATTACGGAGATGTACTTGTGTAGCAAGTGACCTGATCTGAGATTGTGTGCTGCAACAAAAACAATTGCAGCGTGGAAGGTGTTTATAAGCCATTTAAGAAACACACAAAAAACGTTAGATTCACTTCAACATTTAAATTTAATTTACCAAAATATTGTCGTCGCTTCGAGACTGCGACGTGTTCACTGACAAAGTTCCGTGCTTAAAATGGCGTTTAACAATTCAGTATGTCCCAGTTTTTATTAAGATACATGAAATGAGTGGTTGTGACCTCATTTCTTAATCGATTACATTTATTTTCTTTTGTTCGTTTTCATAGCTTGAAAGCTTCTAACACCGCTTCATAAATAATTTACGGAAATGTTTTATCGTTCACGATTGATAGTATTTCAAAATATCGTGTTTCATTTTATATCCTAGGGATATAGCGTATCACTGTCATTGTGTATGCCGAGCAGAGAATGGAAATCGAATGGAAAATGCTTGGCTTCGTTGCAAATAAATCAAGATTTCAACTTTGTTCATTTCTGTCACGAATCTCATCATTTTATAATGAATGGTCTAAAAACGATCAGATTAATAATCTAGCGATAATTAGGATTGTTAGATATGCAGGACTAGTGGAGCATACTTTAGGTTGTCCTGATATAGTTACAAGATCGAATCTAACCACCTAATAAGTTGGAAGTTTTTCGAAATATTTTCCTATGTTTTTCATAATACATCTTATTCACATTTTTGAAAAGTTTCTTGGTTTTCTTTCTGTGTATAGTGATATGGATATTTGTTTCGTTAATTTTTTTTTTACTCCAATATTCTTTGAGAAGCTGAACAGAAAGTGAAACAATTTATTTTGATATGAATTTTTAAAATACAAAATATGGATTACCATATTAAAATGTTTGTCATGTACAGTTGGATGTTTCTACTTTTGCACAAATGGTCTTCTACAAAATAGATGGAAGTACAACAGATGAAAAGCCTAACTCTTACATAAACATTTCTTTAGAAATTAAATAATGCATTGTGATTACTAGTTAAGAAGCACAACACGTTAATCGGAGAAAATAGCAGAATGTTCGTAGTTAGATACACAAAACATACGCAAGTTCTGCATTGTCTATAGGAGAAACATATACTCTACCGAAATAGGATTAAAAGGAATATGAATATAAATTAGAAATTAATAGGCTATTCATCTCCTTAGATAAATTAGGTAATAGTTTGCATAGCTTCACAATTTGCATTAAGTTGTATGGGTAAAAGAACATGCTTCTTAAACCCTGGCCCCTAAAAAGTGATGCTATTTTGAAGATACTACAGTGAATTTTATACACTAAATAATTCGAGAAGCAAAGAAAGTAAACAACTGAGAAGGCAAGGATTTGGAAAGTGACAAGGACGAACTACAATGCTTATAATTAGGCAACTATCACAATAATTGGCAAACGAAAAGAATATGCTAATATTTCCCTCTTCTAAGACACCGTTTCTATTTAGTGAGTTCTAATATACATAAAATGCCTCTTTTGAATAAGGGTGACAGCTTGAATTAGAACAAACGGGAATAAAATAGGCTAACGGGAACTATTCAGATTACTAAAAAAACACATGATCGAGAATACTAAATAAACAGATAAAGAACAGCGAGAAATGTCAAATAAGAAGCATCACAACAAATGCATTAGGAAATGAGACGATGACAACTGTAGACAAGAGCTTAATATAAAAAAAGAATAGCATTGGAAATAAGCCAAAAGCTTAAAGCAATGAAAAAATAAGCAAAAGACGAAATAAATAAACGTAGCAGTATAATTGTACTGTACAAACTGGAAAATACATTTTCTAAAGAAATAAATATATATTAACATATATGTATGTAGGTATGTATGTTTGCATCTATGTATGTCTGGTTGTATGTATGTATAAATATATACGCACGCACATATATGTGTATATATATGTATATATATATATATATATATATGCGTATATATCTACAAATATCTATGTATACACATATTCGTGTGTCAGTCTGCGTATGTTAGTATGCATATATATATATATATATATATATATATATATATGCATGTATGGGTACAGGCCGTGAACAACTGTGAGCAATATGAAATACAAAACAACCGAGTTAAATCCTCAAACAACGCGAGCGAAAAATTGAAAATAGGACAAGTAACACAAAGAATGACCCTTCATCAGTTGTCGGCTCTCTATGTATTCCTCATTTCGAGCATTCTACGGCAATATGAGTTTTCGTAGTCAGTTGCTCCCATCACTTCCAAAATATATTTAGTATTTTATGGAGGGTCAAAGTTGGGAACAAAAACAAGACAGTGGAGATATACAAAGAATACGAACAGAAACAAGAAGAATCGTTAGAACAGAACGTGGGGAAAGATAGTGGACTCTAGAAGAAATATTTTCTTTGAAAATAGAAATGATAGAAGAGAGAGGTAGAAGACGTCCAGTCATTAGAACGTCCGTGCAAGAAAAATATATATTCACTTGAGGAAAAGAAAGATGGACGATGGTTAAGTATGAGCAATGAGAGGGAGAGAAAAGGGAAACTGGGAAGGATGAGAGAGAGAGAGAAAAACGATGAAGGGAAAAAAGGAGAATTAGAGAAGGATGGGAGAAAATAGTTTACAGTATAGTCGCATCAAAATCATTAAGATAAACATAGTTGGAAATAGACGCGTGGCATTCAATTAAACAATAATATAAATAATATATTTATATGCAGATATATACATATACATATGCACATATGCACATTCATCTTCGGAGAGACTGTAAATTTGAAAGCAGTATTGTTTGGAATGTAGATACCAACATCAAATAAAAGCGGAAATTATTTTATGACAATTCTCTCTAGATTTACGAAAATTCCAACAGTCAGTAACGGGACGAATGATGCAGTGAAGCAGCGCACTCACCTGTTACTTGCTATATAACTAAAAAAAAATTACTTCACAACAACAGGTGGTGGATAATACGGAGACGAAAATAATAGTTTCAATAGCAATTTGGTAATTATCAATGACTGTATTGTATATAGATGCATTTACATACAATTGGGGTCAATGAGTTTGACTTAGTGTGTTTGTCCTCTCCCGTTCTCTCTCTTTCCCCAAATAATCAAATACACATACATGCATACATACATAAATGCATATATATTTATGCATTTGCATACTAGCATACATAATTATATGGATATATACATATATTCTTCATACATACATACATACATACATACATACATACATACATACATGCATTATAGGATAACAAAAAATAAAACACCGACTAAAGAAGTTGACTACATTGAAACCGATGCTTCAAAAGAATACTGGTGGAACATAAAGGTCGAAACAGCTATCAATTTAATGCACAGCCGGCCAGACATAGTTGTAAAGGACCGTAACAAAATATATATATTCCGTTCTGGAAATTAGCTGCTTTCTAGACACCAATGTGGTTTTAAATAATATAAAAGAAAAAGGATATCTATGGATATCCAGTAAATCTATGCAAATCCAGTACAAAAGATAAATTTTCAGCGTCGTACTAATAATTATCGGATCTTCAGGATGCATACGAACCCACCTGCTACAAAGAATGGTTAAACTTTGATTTTGGGCAGAGAATGCAAATCCTTAATTTATACACTAAAAATGATCCCGCTAACTGGGCCAATAACAATCTGCATCACCTTGAGATTTAAAGACGATGACAAAATCAAGATACTTCCTTTCACAACATTGTCCAGTCAAAGTTTATTCTAAATTGAAAATACAAAGAGAACATAATTACATAAATACTCACATATGTTTCTATCGCCATTTTAAAAGCGCGTGCTCTAGTGGTCAGGATGTTGCACTCACGATCTTAAGATCAGGGTTTCGATTGCCAGACCGGTTGTGCATTACGAGCTGGAACAAAACGCTTCATTATATGTTACTTCAGTCAGCTAAGCCGCAAATGGGTAACATTGTGATGTATTGGCATAAAAATATGAGATGGTGACTCAAGGAAATCAGCTGAACGGAAGATTCGCGAGCCACGCTATGTGTTCAGCAATGGAAAGGGTAAAAAGTACAATATGAACAGTGAATCCCGAGTGCTAGGTTTTGGTTGTTCACCCACGTCGAAGTTCAAAAAAAATTATAAGAAAAAGGAAAAACATCTCATTGTAATCCAACTAACATAATAAATGTATTTGCACTCTGATAAATCCCGATGCTGTGCTTTTCTTTCTCGCAAACAAAAACTCTTCATGGACAAGTAGTGTTAACAACACAATACATATCCGAAAGAGATGAGCATCGTTGCAGAATTCACTCACATAAAATGCAGTTATTTCGCCATTGAGCATGTCGATGCATGCAACAATTTGTCACTTGTTGAGGCAATATATATAATTAGATAAGGCGGTGAGCTGGCAGAAAGGTTAGCAAGCCCGGTAAAATGCTTATTGCCCCTGCTTTTACGTTCTGATTTCATATTCTGTCGAGGTAGATTTTGCATTTCATCCTATCAGGATTGGCCCCTCACTCAAAATTCCGAGCCTTGTGCTGAGAATAGAAAATAATATCTATACTTCCAATATATAAGAAATAGTGAATATTAAATTCATACATATAGCAGTAAGCCTTTCGGGTTCTTAATATGCCGGGTTGCATGATATTGGTTCTGATAGAAAATGTATTCATTAATAAGTTTTATTAAAAGCACAATATGTAGTCGATCGATGGGGGACATCGTTGCAACAATGATTCCTGTGAACGAGAAATACGTGCCGCCGTACTTTAGAGTTGTCATTTAACTGAAGTGAAATCAGTAGTTTTCTCTCAGATACCACTTATAACTGGATTTAACTATATATATATATATACACATTACATTTAGTCAGATGCACGAATGGAAGTTTTAATTCAATGTGCTATTTCAGCGATTTGATGGTATTCACTGAGCATCATATGTATGTATATATATATATATATATATATATATATATATATATAT
>NC_068983.1:19745287-19746651 GCF_001194135.2 Octopus bimaculoides | reverse complement strand
ATATACACACAGACACAGAGACACACACACAGACATATATAGAGGAAAACATAGTAGATATAATCAATTCACAAATTTGCTTCAAACCACTGTTTAAGAACGACTGGAAATTTCTATACCCGATATAAAAATGGGAATAATCATTGTAGAAAATGTCTCACTCCGTACTGTAGAAAAATTATAACAATAACTCTCCACTTCATTTGGAATTCTTTTATAAAGTGCTTTGAATATATAAATTCTAAACTGCGTCTTGTGCCTGGATACAAAATCACTATTTGAAAAGACATTGCAATTTGTATGTGTTGTACTGCGACGTATGTGAATAATATAATTTGCTTTAATAGTTCTTATGCATAAACCGCTTCAAACCATATATAGTGTTACTTGAATTGAATACTTTCACAGATTAACTGTCAATAAGTTAGTACTAAATAGTTTGAACTTGTTTAAAGATATCCAGTAGCACCCACACGTATGCATAAAAGAAGTACATATCTATTTATACACAATCCAATTATCCCTCCTCCTCCCTTCCGTCTCGTGCCTGTATGTCTATCTATCTATATCTCATCATGGACGGACGGTAGACACATCGGCTCCCATGTATGTTGCATTTTTCACCTCTTAAAAGACCTATTTTGTTTTTAAATTTTGTATAAGTTGTGTATAACACAAAACACTTCGTGAACATATATTTTTCAAATCGGAAATAGCTCTATTTAGAGCCTTATTTCCAAAAATTCAAACACATCTTCCTCGTTCCTAGCCATATTCTGTAAAACGAATATGGCTATGGTATAAAACAAAGCCGATTTCCCGCCTCTAATGCCAGAGGCGAAAGAACTTAATGACGTTCCGCATGAACGCAGACAGGTGGTGGAGAAGAGCAATGATTGTGAATCTACTGCTGCTGCCTCAACCACCACTACTACCACCATTACGTGTAAAAACTCCGCTGCTACAGCAGTCTTGCCTGCCACCGTCACCAGTGAAAACAACAACAACAACAAAAACAACAACAACAACAACAACAACAACAACAACAACAACAGCAACAGCAACAGCAACAACAAGGACACATATGTCCTTGCTAACAAAACCACTGTCCTCACCACTGACACGACCACTACCGCCGCCACCACCACAACAAACACGAACTTTGCCGAGGCTTTCAAGCCCATAAAAAGAATATTGAATATATCGAAAGAGAAATTACTCGCATGTAAAAGCATGCTAAGTAAAAAGGACGTTACAGTCCATCTTCAAACACCTGCGGACTTTAAAATAAACATAGAAAAAAAACTATCACCTACAGAACCATAAATATTAAGACAAAGACACCGGAAAAATTCACTCAAGAA
>NC_068983.1:19743237-19743883 GCF_001194135.2 Octopus bimaculoides | reverse complement strand
GAATGGGTGGAGGAGGCACCGCGGTGCTTCTTCGGAAGAGTTTGGACCTCAAAGTAAAAGCAATTTTCCTAGGCTGGTCGTCTTGGATGTCGACGGCAGCAATGGGTGTGTTTTTCGACTGATAGCAGTTTATGCACTGTCTATAACAGGCCGGCCAGATTTCTATCGACGTCTAGAGGTTTTCTTGGGAACGTCTCGACCTTTACTTCTAGTGGGGGATTGGAACGCTACCCTCGACACGCATCTAGATTACGCAGGCAGCGATATCAATAGAAAGGGATGCAAACGCCTCAAAGACCTGCTCAGACGTTTCCAACTGTCTGACAGGTACCGACTGGACCACGCGAATGTGCCAATGTGGACATGGAGTAACCGCATTGGGTCGTCCAGATCGTACTTAGATAGGGTATTCTGTAGGACAGTGGATAAGGATAGAGTAGGTTGTCCACAATTCCACATAGTCAGCTACATAGACCACAAATTTGTCACTTGTACGTTTGACTTAGATAAGACACATAGACAGGGTCCCGGTTACTGGAAGTTGAACGCGTCGTTCACGGCACGCCAGGCTTATAGGGACCGGATTAGCACTTTAGTTAAGAGAGCATTAACGGGTGCCATCATCAACAACAGATGGTGGTATGCC
>NC_068983.1:19737178-19740140 GCF_001194135.2 Octopus bimaculoides | reverse complement strand
GACGATACCTCTTTGAGTATGATCCTATAAATCGAGAAAAAAAAATGAGAGAGAGAGAGAGCACTTCGCTCTCATGTGTCTATTCCCTGCTGATGTTACCATGGTCTTTTCCGTAGGCTTGTCTCTCCATGGATAAACCTAATGTTACCCCATTTTACACAATTGACATTTTCTGTGATATACGATACCCCCCCACCTTTTTTTGCCCCTACCGATCCCTTTTGATCGGATTTTTTTTTTTTAAGAAAAGCTCTACAGTTGTATTTGTCCCCTCTGTGTGCAGCCCTGTGTGGCTAATAAAAAAAAGTTATCTATCTATCTATCTATCTATCTATCTATCTATCTGTGTGTGTGTATGCATGTGAATGATCATATACAAAGGTGAGAGTATATGTATACGTATGTATATAAGTATACAACGTATGCATACATATATAGATGTAGACATATACGTACAACATTCTATTAAATTCACAAGAAATAATTCATGAAATAAAAATGTATAATAACCGATAGAATAAGACAAGGCTTTAAAAAATATGTACTGGGTTTGATTTGTTCGAGTAAACCCTATTAGGCTGTATCCCACTATTGCCACATTCCAACGACTAAAGAAGATTAAATGATGTATATCTATCTATCTTTTCTCTCTCGCTGTCTCTCTCCTGTCTCCCCCCTCTCTCTCTCTCTCTCTCTCTCTCTCTCTCTCTATATATATATATATATATATAGGTAGATATATATATATAGACACATACATATATATTTATACAATACATACATATGTTTACTTATTCCTTATCCGTGTGTGGCGGGGCTCTGTGTGCGTGTGTTTGTGTGCGTGTGAGTTTCCATCTGAATAGTCTACTCGTTGATATTTCTCACTTGACGGTTTTATTTTTCTTTTATTATCTATCCACTATAAATCCCGCTCCTTAATATGCTGGTAAATTACAGAAAAGCGATCTTCCGATGTATACTTGGCTGTTACAACAATTATATAATCCATTTTTTATTATAGTGCATTCAAAACTTTTTATTCTTTACAAACAATACACAATGTTTCAAGCGAACTACTATACTCTCTTATCGATACTTAGATACTTTTTACTGTATATCCACCCCCTCTCAGAACGAATCAGACTGATATCAATGTAGGTGACAGTTCTTGTTTTATTTCATTCTTCTGTTATCCCTTCTAGTTTCATTTACATTTCTGTCAGTGTCTAGAAGTATTAGAATTCGTCTAACTTTTGTATATCAAAGAAAACATTCACTCCCGGGCTATTAAAGTCTATATTCGGTGGCAGGGAATGAGAGTGATCTAGAGGAAATGGAACATGAAAATCAGAGACCTAACTATTGGAGGAGTACCACTTTCGTTAGCTTACACACACGCACGTCGGCATATATAAATACATTCATATAAAACATATACTAAATTAAGCGGTATGTATGAACATATATAAATAAACATTTGTAAAAAGGATTTCAAGGGCAGGGATAGTAACTATGATATGATGTGATCCATTATTTGTTACGCTCCATCGTACAATACTGGCAATTTTAAATCTCATTTTTGCCGAGACGAAATGTATTATATGATTACATAAAAGTTAGAATTATTGAATCGTGGGAAAAGTCTTACATTAAAATGTTCCCATAAATATAGAAAACATTTAAATATTCCAATACTAAATAACGCTTTAAAAGTTAACTGGTTATTCACGACACGAGTCACTATTCTGGCTTTGATTGTCTATATATCTCTAGCGGGGAGATGAGACCCTGTTGTCTCTTACGTTCGTCATCAATGAAATCAAGGAATATCGAATTCACGTTATCTGGTGGTATCGCAGCTGGAGTTTTGGGGGATTTATCTCCCCGCTGCAGACATATACAAGTAAGCTCGCATTTTGCAGCATGAGTCTATGCACGGGTTTCTCTCATGACATCTACCGCAGATGTCCTAAATGAACATTTGCGTTTTAGTATGAATTAATATTACCTCACAGTATTAATACTGCCTCTGTCCCTAAAATATATTTACTAGATGAGTAAATGTTTGTGACGTAGAATTTCTGTTTAGTTTTTATTTTTCCTTATCTACTGAACTAATCGTAAGTTAAACACAAGCGAGATTTTCATAGGATATTAAATTTCTTCTTAATGCCCATTGTGTGTGTTATTCTTAAAGTTCATTGTGTACGCGTTCATTGTGTTCTAGAAATTATCTTAGTTCACTTTGAATTTAGCCTCTTTGGATTACCATGATAACATTATATCAGATAACAATTCCTATATTGATTTGTACCTGTTTTCTGTATCTAAAAATGCTGGCACAATAGAACCGATCCCCGGTTATATATGGTGTAATCATCAACTAAAGATATGATTTTCTTCATTCTTGTTCATGTTGTTATATCTATCTATCTATCTATCTATCTATCTATCTATCTATCTATCTATCTATCTATCTATCTAACTGTCCGTCTGTCTGTCTGTCCGTCCATCCGTCCGCCTGTCCGTCTGTCTGTTTGTCTGTCTGTCTGTCTGTCTGTCCGTCCGTCCGTCCGCCCGTCCGTCTGTCTGTCTGTCTGTATGTATGTCTGTATGACTGTCCGTTCGTCTATATGTATGTATGTATGCATGTATGTATGTATGTTTAAGGATCTGAAAAGCTTGTATTATATGCATTCAGAATATTCGCATTCACTTTATGTGTATGTGTGTATGTGTGCGTGCGTCTATGTGTGTGTGTGTATGTGTGTGTGTGTGTGTGTCTATATATGTATGCATACATGTATATGTGTGTGTGTAAGTTTCTGCATACAGCCATGGCACTGCGATACAGTCCGCAGTTAAATAGTTAAATGATATGGATCACCTTTTAACACTGTATGAATATCGAAGATGGTTGCAAATTCTGAGTAGCCAATTATGTCCTACTCGAAATGCATAG
>NC_068983.1:19735865-19736608 GCF_001194135.2 Octopus bimaculoides | reverse complement strand
GTGTGTGTGTGTGTGTGTGTGTGTGTGTGTGTGTGTGTGTGTGTGTGTGTGTGTGTGTGTGTGAGTGTCTGTATGTGTGTGTGTCCGTCTGTTTATATGAATATGTGCATTCAGTATGTATTCAAGCATATTATATGCTAGGTCAGTGTCTCATTATTTTGTATTTCATAACAGTTTTCTCTCTCGAACGAAAAGGCTAGTTTTCCATAATGTGACATGAATTACTTAGTTACAATGCAGGCCAAAGCAGAGTTGTGAGGACCATGCTTCATTTTACGAATTTTATGTCGGATTCTCATTTCTTAATGGAGTGCATTCATATAACGCTAATCGCCTTTGTCCACTTCGCGAAAATAGTTGCGCTATTTGGTTAATATTTGGCATTTACTAAAGTTAGGTAAATGGTCTATTGAGAGATTGAATGAGCGGAATCCTAAAATGTAACCACACTAATTGTTGCTATTTTATCATCTTAAACATGCCTATGCGTAAATATTGCGGTGTGCATGTGCGCAGAGACGAGCATGATCAACTATCTCAAATATTTATACTTCATTTGCGGACGATTGAAGAGATATGCATATGTACTCACATATGTTGCATGCTTACATGTTCGCATCTATTCATTCAAGCATATATGCATTTGTATGTGTGTGTGTGTGTTCATGTGATCATCTTTGTGCGCTGGAATGTGTGGGTATCTATCTCTATATTTTTCTATCTCTTCATATATATATATATAT
>NC_068983.1:19729703-19735540 GCF_001194135.2 Octopus bimaculoides | reverse complement strand
TATATATATGTAATGTGTATATATATATATAAATGTATATATGTATACATATACATTATATATATGTAATGTGTATATATATATATAAATGTATATATGCATGTATATATATGTATACCATATATATAAACACACACATATATACATATGAATGTGTGTGTGTGTTGGATGCAATTACGTGCACTTGCTCATGTACCAGGACATAAGGTAATCTGCACATGATAGAGTGGTCACGCTCACGCATGTGCATGCGAATACACGTTTATCTATGATAAAAATGTGTGTGCGTGAGTGCTTGTGTGATAGTGTGCATCAGTGTACAATATATATTGAATGAGATAGAATACTTATATAATATAAACTGTATGTAACAAATGAAAAAACTGAATCTCCTTTGGCTCTGATCTCTTGGCTATGTAAATAAAGATATAATTCTTTTGCGTAATTGCTCTGGTCGTTAATATAGTGAGATTATATCCTTCTTGTATCAAATGCACATCTCGTCGTTTTCGTTTTGATAATACAGCGTTCATAAATTATCTTTTCAATTTTCACAATTCATTGTATCTACTAGATTTGACATTTATCAGTCAACTTGCGTTCAACCAGTGGAACCTATATGGAGGGGATATTATTTTCCTAATAAAACTGTATATATTTATCTATGTTTTCCAATAGTTATCCCTATTTTTCATTTTTTACTGTGTTTTTTTGAAATCGTAAAGGTAATTGTTGGAAACCTCCTTAAGAAAGTCAGGCAAATACTGGGTCAGTGCATGTAAAGCAGTTATAGGAGACTGGATGTTGCGAAAGTCATTGAATACAAACTGAAAATTTAGTGATTTCATCAATTCCTACAATTTACTCGACAGATCAACATTCCGGTAATACAATGCTCACACAATCCCTGAAGAATACTGTTAACATTCTAGCATTTCATACAAACATAATTTACTTCAGTATCAATAGGGATGGTTGTTGAGGGACCAGGAAATGTCTCTAGAACAATATGAATGGTGAATTAGAAGAATCGTTAGAACGTCGACAAAATGCCTCAAGAAATTCTGCCCTCCACTTCAAAACATGTATTCCAACCCCATCGAGTTCAGCATCACTTTTCCGAAAATATAATGTTCTAAGTCGTAAAACTTGTTATTCTAATTCTCAAATTTTGGGCCTTGCGCTTACATAAAAAACAACCATCATCATCATCATCTTCAAAATTATGATAATCCTCATCATCTTCATCATCATTGTCATGTTCAATACCATCATTATTCATATTCGAACGAGACAAAATGCTGAATTGCATTTCGACCGTTTTCTCGTTCTCAGTTCAAATTCCGCCATGGAAGATTGCCTTTTTTTTTTTTTTCAATTTTGAGTTCGATAAAATGAGTACCAGTCGGTTACTTTTTCTCTTTCTTTTACGATGATATGTTGATCTCCTGGCACTACTACATCGATTATTAGGCACTCTTGTTTGTCCCTCCTAAAAGTTACTATGTCCGGCCTTCGGTGCTAGAACACTTTGTCTGTCTGGAAATCGAAGTCCTAGATGATGTTTGCTTTCCCCTTTCCGTCCATAAACTTTTCCAGTCTATTTGTGTACCAAGCACCAGTAACCTTATATCCATACTTACAGCATAGTAGCCAGTGGAGCTTTTGGACTACATTTTCATTTCTACGTTTGTACACTTTTTGCGCAAGACCTTCACAAGCACTAACAATGTGAATCACACTTTCGACTCTTCCCACACATTCTGCAGAGTTCCGCACTTGAGTGGTATATATTCTTTTTGACTGAGTTGGTATTCAATACTTTATCCTGATTAGGTTTTCAGAATTCTTTAGTAGGTCACACTTGTTGAGCCACCTCTATGACGCTTCCTGGTCTTCTAACTTGTTGGTTTCACCGTGGAACAAACCATATAATTTCATATGGATTAGGGATTCTTCTCACTCGTTGGCCGTTCTTGTTCAGAATGCATGAACACTCTCAAGTTCATTTTTAAAACTTCTTCATTAGCAGCATACTGTAACACGTATTCTTTGCACCCTCCAAGGTGAGATATGTACCAGGTGTATTTATAATTTGAACATTTTCATAATCAAAGAACTAGTTAACTGCAAGGTTTCTGAAACATTATCTGTCAAAGAGTAATGATCGTTCTTTAGAAATGTTGTCTGTTTCTTTTTTGGTCTTGTCAAGTTCGTAAATATAATTATTCGTAAGAAATTGAACCAACAATCCTCTAAAAATTACACCATCAATGCCCAGTAACGAAAATAAGAGACAACCTAGAACGCACACATTTTGAATTAGGAAAATATAAAATAAAGACATCTTTTGGAAAACCGTTATCAATATCAATCGATAAAGAAGGTGACGAGCTGGCAGAATCGTTAGCATGTCTAGCAGGATGCTTAGCCGTCCGTCCTTATGTTCTGAGTTCTAATTCCACCGATGTTGGCTTTGCCTTTCAAATTTATACTCATCGCCAAATTAGGTCGATGAGCTTACAAAACCGTTAGCACGCCGGACAAAATGCGTAGCGGCATTTCGTTCTTTCTTACGTACTGAGTTCAAATTCACTGGAGATCGGCTTTGCGATTCATCCGTTCGGGATCAGTAAACTAAGTACCCGTTAAACACAGGCCTTGTGCAAAATTTGGTGCAAAACTTTGAACCGAGTATTCATATGTAGTTTCGTTAGATACGGCAAATAATAGAATTAGGGAAAATAATAACAGCCAAAACAAAATAAAACAACTATACGAATAGAATCATTCTCAAAGACTTAGAAAAGTATTTATATTTAATAAGAAAGCAGTTGCAACTCTGAATTTTTTATAATCGATCTATAGGGTGTATATATTGATAAGTCTGCTAATCTAGAAAACTAACTTGTTGATCATTCATTGGTTTACACTTGCATGCCGGTTATTCAGCAACCTTTCTGTTTATCAGATATTGTGTTTCACATATAGATGTTAGTATACCTCCACTGCTGTTATACCTGCTATATCGCTTATCATATTAGGTGGTTTCACAAATTTGGTAGACATGTAATTTGTCGTCAGTGTTTCCTTTCATGTTCTCTTTCGGTATGAAGCTTATTCTTTCTTTCCATGCAGCCTCCTTACACATTTGTTCTGCTGTACAGTATTGTTGTTATTGCTGCTGTTTCATCATGGAGAGGGACTGGTAGGATCGACAATAAACAAAGAGTTTGATGAAATGTGTCACGATATTTGTTTTAACCACGTATGTTTTGTGCCCAAATTACGCTAACGTCTGCATTAAATTTCACTTATCGAGGGTCGTTCACATAAAATACAAAGTACTCTGGTCGATATAATAGACTAATCCCACTGCCAAAACTGCTGGCTTTGTGCCTGAGTAAGAAACAGTTATTATTCCACAACATGTCTGTGCTTGTGCCAATGTAAGAAATGCTTGTTATCATAATTATTTTTCCATCAAACTTGAATAAATACTATGATTGCTATACCGAACTAGGAACATTCTGGCACTCTGTGCATATCCTGCAGATAACTTCCTGCAATGGAAAAAATAGAAATACGTAAATTCTTGATATATATTTGGAAAAAAGTAAGACACGAAAATATGAGAATTCAATAAAAGAAAAAAAATGAGGAAAATTAGAAGTTTGAAGTAAATGGGGTATTAAAAGAATCAGGAACGAAAATATTCGTAGAGAAATAAAACGCGAGAGAGAGACAGATCAGAACAGAACAGAACAACAGGTATGGAAATGATTAATAATACAAACGAAGAAAAATAAGAGCTGATTGAAAAATAGATTTTGGCAACAAAATTATAATTAAATTGGCATGCTTTTCGAAAAGCTACAAATAACTACAGGTTAGACGAATGTTTAAAAGAAAGTTTATTACTTTTGGCAGAAATCCAAATGGAAAAATTTGTAAGATACAATCTTTTGCGAGGGTACCAGTATATTACTGGAATGATTTATTCTATCAGGCCGAGGTAGGGATTGAATGTACATGCATTTTATCTCTTCTTATCCATATGACGATGGAGTCTCAAGTAGAAAAACAGTATCACTTTCGACACCTGCTACTCTTCCCTGTCACACAAGGTTCTAAATCTGCCAAAGACTTTAGAGACATTTGAACCGTGCTCGGAGAAGGGGCAAGTGCTGAGGTAATTTGATGATTCTGCTCGTACAAAAGAGGTAAAACTTTTGTAAAGATTCTATTGGGTGCTCCATTCCCAAAAAATTACTGTATATTTCTCTTGATGCTTTCTGGCACTTTCCCTAAAGACCCAGCAATAATTGACACTATTTGACACTATTTTTACCTACTTGGTTTTGCACTTCAATGAGGAGACGTTGGACGTCAAAGATTTTCCGCGTTCAAACCGGTATGCTCAATTTCAATCGATCGATCGCACGCACGACGGTCTGCGCAAACCACTTTTCATGTACTCCACGAATTCTTATATCAGACCTTCCGTTCGATACCTTTTTTAGTAGGTCTTCAACAGTCTACGAGTGATTTTGTTCAACTACAACGTCGTGTTGAAAACATTCCTCGATGAATTCTCTGATGCAAGACCTACAAATGTTAACTTCAAATGATGGGCATGTCAGTAGAACAAGTAGGTGAATCGACTGATTTCTGAAACATTTAGATCAAAAAGTATTAAAGTGAATGGAATTGTTGAGATATATTTTCTAACAACCCATTATGTATGTGCTATTTGATGTATATATATATATATATATAAGCACTTTACATTTAGTAAGATGCACGAATGGAGATGTACTTCATTTTCAAATATTGTTTGTAAGATTCTTTGTGTGAAATCATACACCGAAACAAATTTTCTTGTGTCTAGGAGAGTCATTATGCTCATACATGAACACACACAGTGGTTCAATTCCACTTCTTTGTTGTTAGGCAATTGGTTAAATATCCTTCACTTGATGAAGCAATACGTCTTTTGATTGGCTTCTGCTTTGTTTTTCTTTTGTCAAAGCCCTTTCGTTGCTGTTTACAGCCATTTCAATGACATTCTTCTTACTCGCTTACGGAGGGCAACCGTAATGGACTAAGAAAAATGTCATTGAAAAGGTTACAAATAGCAACCAAATATCTTTGACAGAAAAACAAATAAAAACAATACAAACGACATGCAGTTTAACCTCGTTAAATAAACAATCGATTAGTTAGTTGAATATTGACTAATAAATAATGAATTAGTGGAATTGAACAAGTGTGTGCGTTAATATTCTTGGCATGTTGACCCATCTAGACACTAAAATAAATACGCACGCACGCGCACGCACACATAAATCTCACATATTTCACCAGACTACGTCACTGGTCACAAAGTAATTTATATCTGTATTTTTTTTTTTTGCTTTCCTATCTTGCAAATCTGCTGGTTAGGTGAGCAGCCCAACATTCAATCATTTCAGATAGGTAGTCGATTGTAGAGCGATCCCATTCACAGCTGAGTCGACTGGAGCGACGTGAAATGGAATGTTTTGCTCAAGAACAGAACGCGCCGCCCGGTCTGGGGATCGAACACACAGTCTGGCGATCGTTAGCGTAACGCCGTAACTGCTAGGCAACATACCCTCACACACACACACACACACGCACACATACACGCACGCAAACACTCACGCACGCACAGACACGAGCACACACGCACACATACACGCACGCAAGCACTCACACACACACAGACACGAGCACACACGCACACATACACGCACGCAAACACTCACGCACACACAGACACGAGCACACACGCACACATACACGCACGCAAACAC
>NC_068983.1:19729273-19729464 GCF_001194135.2 Octopus bimaculoides | reverse complement strand
CACACACACACAGACACGAGCACACACGCACACATACACGCACGCAAGCACTCTCACACACACAGAGACGACCACACACGCACACATACACGCACGCAAACACTCACACACACACACAGACACGAGCACACACGCACACATACACGCACGCAAGCACTCTCACACACACAGAGACGACCACACACGCACAC
>NC_068983.1:19723545-19729263 GCF_001194135.2 Octopus bimaculoides | reverse complement strand
CACACACGCACACATACACGCACGCAAGCACTCACACACACACAGACAATCGCACACATACACACACATGTAGATGTATATAATTTTAGATCTTTCTTAGTTGCGTATTAGTCTTTTCAATGCGAGTCTGGAACAATGAAATTCCTAAATTTGTACTTACCGTTTTCAGATGTTTTCATCAAGCACGTGATGTTTCTAAGAACTGAACATATCTTTATTCTTTCTTATAGACTGCCCCAATTAATATAGATTTTCATACTGAAAATTTGTTGACCGTTTACCTCAAACGTTAGTAGTTACGTGTTGATTTGATTTTTGTGGTTAAATATTTCACAATTAAGTTTTTTATGTCAAGTGGCACGAATTAATGTTTTGCCGCGTGTATTGCTTGCTTGTGTGTTTATTTCGGCTTTATCTTCCGTTATTTGTATAGTTTCCATAATTAATTTTCTGTTCTGGTGTGATATTTCATAGTGTATGCAATTATCATTTTCTAGTATTTTTCAATTTAAGTTTGATCTGTAAATTTAGTTTTTTAAAATAAGACTGTGAAAATCAGGAAACCTCAAATATGTATTTAAGAAAAATAACCATTCCAAAGTAATAGATAAAAACATAACAGAACATTAAAAAAATTCTAAAATAAGAGAGCATAAACTCGAACACAGTCGTTCATGAATGATCCAGAAATGAAAAGATATTGGCCATACATGGAAACATGAAATTAGACATTATAATTACAACAAACACAACAGCAACAAAATAATAATAATAATAATAATAATAATAATAATAATAATAATAATAATAATAATAATACAAACATAGGGTGTAATGCATTAGAAAGTGGGTTTGACCAGCAACTAAAAAGAATGGAAATACAACAGCCAAAATCATACAAAAGTTGTTAAAAATGTAAATGATACATTTAATTCCGGCGTTGCTCGGAATTAAAATGGTATACAGTATTTACATTAATTACATTTGACGGATATTTTTCCTCATTCTGTTTGTTGTTAAAACAACGTTTCGGCTGATATACTCTGTAGCCTTCATCATATGTAGCCTTCATCGTATTCATCCGAAAAAATTCCATGTTGACACTCATAAAGGTATGATAGTATTAACATGTAAAATTTGATTTGATTTGGTTGAGCCGTTTGAGAATGCATTTGGGACAGACAGAGAGACAAAGGATTTTATATGTATAAATTATAGGAAGAACATCAATAAAATACAGAATAATCTCTCTAGACGCATTAGAAGTAACATCATAAACAAGCGTAGTTAACAACATAAAGAAGAAACACCTCTAACCATAGAAGCGGATAAATTCATTAATTCATAAAACACACACTGAACACAGACTAAAAATTTCTCTTCAAATTTGGTAATGATTTCCGCGAAAATCGAAATACAAATATGACCAAAAGAAAGATAGATCCAGAACAGTTAAACTAAAAGTTAGATGAAATAAATTAATCAAAATATTAAATGCACAAATATAATCACATTACTTTGCACGCACTGAAATAGACAGTTCTACCTCGCACAGATATACTGCACAGTAAGAATAAACTACACAAATCCCTCATCTACATAATTTCTCAAATAAATACAGGCACACCCACACACGCCAACAAATAGACAACATTATCGAAGAATGCATACCACAAAAATTTTGCACGAAATCATCCGAGGTGCATATACACATTTTAGAAGAAACCAATACAGCTGCCATCATTTCCAGATTAGGTGTAAAAAATGTTCGCACCAACTTACCAGTTGCAGAAACATGGTCGTAATAGAAGACGTATACACATATTCAAAAATAAAACCAGTTACTTTACAAACATAGTTATTCATGATATTGCAATTGAAGCGCCGTTTTGCAGCTTGCAAGATTATTTATAAAGACAAACACATTAGATGGCTATAGCCTTCACCTCCACCTTAGAGGGTATGTATACAGAGAAAAACATCAAAACACATAATATACAAGGGATGCACACGTGTTATTCTAGTTAAAATGGATAAATGAAAAGGAATTTGTGAAAACCTAGACAAATTTGTACTAAAATTTACAACCAAAATGATACAGATACGGCCCAATTTTTCTGATATTAACAAAAACAAAAAGCAAAAACATATAGTTCCCTTTCGCTTAAGTAATTATATATCTTATTCAGCTCCTCTATGCCCTCACCTGCTGACTCAACTTCTCATCTACACTGATTGTCACTACAGGACACTACAGCAAAAAAACAACCCAAAATCAGATACATTACATCGGTAATCACCAAAGACTCAAATATATGCGTATACCTACATGGTGAGGGTGGTCACTCCCTAGAAGAGAATTTTATTCTCGTCCACAAATAAGGCACTAGATAAAGAAAAATATAGAAAACAAACAGTAGTTATGAACGATTATTGTAAGAGACAAATAGATGAAACTGTTATGCAAATCCCGAACAACAAACACCTTATGGAAAATACACAATATACGCAAATCTCATATGAAATATGCTATATCAAATATATTTTAAAAAAACTATCGAACAGACGAATACATAATGAAAACCCAAAACACACAATCTCCTTAACAATATCATATCACAAATATGTAAATAAACATGTAAACAAGTATGAACAATTTAATGACCACTATAATCTATAGCTTTGAATGTAATACTGAAATTTGCAAACTTCAAGACTCTAACAGTTACATTCGACATTCTATTACATTACTCCTCCCTATAGTCATCAGGCATTAAGAGTATTCACGTATCGTCAAACATATATACTGTAGTCTACAAAGCAATGTTAGATAGAAAAATATTTGAAAATAATACATACGTACTCTATAAAATTCCCCATGAAATAGAAGATTAATTATGAAAGCGATGCTCATATCACAATATAATGCGAAAATAAATACGCAAATACACATGTCGAAACATTTGCACGCGTGTACTCACATTAAAATCTAATAGTAAAAATTCGAGTTAGACAAACACATCAGTAGAATATTACAAATGAAGAAGCCTAATGTTTAAAAATACTTTGGCGGGGGAGTCTCCATGAGTGTAACTTGTATATAAGAAACGAAACAGATGCTGAATATATTCAGTAATTGAAAGCAAGACAGTAAAGTTCTGGAAAATTTGAATATAAATTTAAGGACACTAACTGTAAAGAAATAATAAGAAAATACGAAAAATATGAGATATGAAAGATAAAACTTGAATACAGTCATGTATTTAACGGAAGATACATGAAAACAGACTCAGAAATTTACATGCAAATATATGTATAGTAATAAAGACACAAAATGTGTACAGAGAGATATGTGATGCTAGGAAATTTCATTATATGTATCTGATTCATAATCCATGCAATAAATATAATAAATTTTATCTTGACAATATTTATGACAAATACCTAAATATAAAATCTGGTATGAGAATGAAATATATTCATTCATGTGTAACATTCTGGTTAGAAAATAGATGTTTATCTGGAGTGTAAATATTTAAATCGGTGTTATTATCAGAAGGTTTTACGTATTGCAAACTGTAAGACCACCTGCCAAGAACATAGTTGATTCAATCCCTAATAGTTTATTACTATTTGACATTATTGTCATTGTGAGATAAAATGTATTTTTCGTCTGTCCTAGCAATATATGAAGGAATACAGTATTAATGAAGTAAAAGATTTAATTCTGCTTAGCGCTATTTCTGATTGGTCGTTACTAAACTGAAATAGCACCCAATACGTGTAAAAGCACATCGCACGGACTCAGTAAAGTTTGGTCATGGGTTCACAGTGTTTAGGGTTAAAAATGGGGTACTCCTGGATAACTAGATCTGTAGTATAGAGATATATAAACATAGAAGGCGTAGGCTGAACACATTTATCAAAACTTATAAGCAGCTCACATCATTTAGTTTGTATTGATATTCCCGAAGAGAATAAAAACACATTTATTACCACAAGCTAAAGGATGGGTGCAACAAATACCAAGTTCTGTATGAATGCACTTCAATCCTCTTAGATTGAAAAATCACGAACCAGACATGGATTGATCCTGAATTTAGCGACACTTCACTCCATATGACAATCGTGTAGTTTCGTGTAATGTAAAGAATATGAAATGACACTATCACTCTCTCTTTTTTCTGTCTCTCCACCGCTCTTTTCGCAATAAATTTTTTTATAACTTATTCGCTTACATGTTTCTATTTACCTCCACGTATATTTCCCTTTCGCTTAAGTAATTATATATCTTATTCAGCTTCTCTCTGCACTCACCTGCTGACTCAACCTCTCATTTACACTGATTGTCACTACAGGACATGACTTTATATTCAGAGCAGATGTTGCACGCTGTCTTTAGTTAAGACGCTTAACTTTATTCTCATTTTCTCCTTGGATTATCTAGTTGGAAAATTACTAGCCTGTTTCTTTATTTCTCATTTTGAATCTATATTTCTCGCAGCTCGTATTCTAACTCTCAACTGCATTTCATTTTTCTTCTTTTTCTTTCCTTCATCTAATGCATATTTCCTCTCTCTCTCTCTCTCTCCCTCTCTCTCTCTCCGTCTTTTGCATTCTCCCATTACTTAACTCCTATTCAGTGTCTTCTTTTTATTTTCCTTGTTGAACTAAGAACGTTAATTGGTGATGGATTAGTGTCCTGTTCTGGGATAAGTTGGAGATTTGTCTCCTATCTTCTTACTGCTACAGAAATTTAATATAAGTACCTAGCTTACGAAACACAGCGTGGCGTGGGAAGATTAATTTAACTAGCAATAAACGTAGAGCTGTAGAATACAGCTTTGAGTGAAAATCATGTCAACGCTGAAGTGGCGTGCTATTTTTTGATTTACATTTATTTCTTATTTGTGAATGCCATTTCCAACATTTGCAAACTTGTATTTGCAAGGGAACACAAATCTTAAATAAGGAAGTTAACAAAAGATCGTACGAAACACAGCAAAACGAAAAAAACCCCATTATTCTTGGAAGGAAACCAGTGAAGCAAAATTTATAACGTGAAATTCTCTGTATATTGCGTAAGCTCCATTAATCGATAGACATAAAAATGAATCAACTGACCGAACCTTGTTTTTACATTGCATTCAACTATCACACATGAAACAAAATGCAGATTCTCCGCTTCAACAATAGGGAATTTTAAAAGGACAGCAACAAACAATAGTTTTACCATCATCACTAAATTGAAATCGCCATCTTTGCAATTGTCAACTACAGCAGCAACTAGTAGAAAATGAAAGGACAATAACAACAGTAATAAAGATAGTAATAAAATAATATTAAAAAAATGATATATTCATTTAATCGATTGCATGAATGAGAATAAATATAAATAAAAAATATATATATCATAAAACTACAAAAACACCAACAACACCAATTTCCACCTCGTCCCTACACATTAGTGCCATTCATTTTCGATTAAAAAGAGAATAATGAACCGAGAAAAGAGTCATTCTGACATGTCCGTATGTATGTATGAGTGTGTATGTATGTATACACACACAGACACACGCACCTGCATGCAAAAACACACACACTTATACAAACACACATATATATATATTTATATATGCATATATTGAGAGAGAGAGAGAGAAAGAGAAAGAGAGACAGACAGACAGACAGACACACACACACACACACACACACACA
>NC_068983.1:19722920-19723535 GCF_001194135.2 Octopus bimaculoides | reverse complement strand
CATATATATATATATATATACGTACGGCGTCCTATTGGCGACTTTTTCCCGTCTTATAAGGGTAAACACCCAATCTCTATTGTGTTCACAGCTATACTGAGTACGAAATTTATTTTCTTGTCTCTGAAATGTATTTTTATCAATTGCACGCACCCCAAAGATATGAGTATAAGGTGATGCTCAACCACACAGGTCTAAGTGTACAACATATTGTAGCAGGAACAGTTGTAAGCTAATGACGTTCATTCCATAATGAGTGTAGCGTAAAAATCATACTACATAGTATGAGTAATAAACGCTGCAAGACAAAATAAAAAACAGAAACAATTGAAATATTACATTATTAAATTTTGATAATATATCCCGTATAATTATTTCTGCCGTGCACACGAATGCCTATAGGTATATTCCAAGCGACGGTCAACGGTTATGTGTATGCGTATATCAAATTTTGCAATACAAGGTTTGAGAAGAAGCTCATAGACTACGCAAGTTTTTTGCATATGTCTTATTAAAACTTGACAAAATAGGTAACAATGCTATTATCTATCTATCTATCTATCTATCTATCTATCTATCTATCTATCTATCTATCAGGAGATCGGAAGAGCGTCG
>NC_068983.1:19715030-19716439 GCF_001194135.2 Octopus bimaculoides | reverse complement strand
TATATATATATATATCCGTTTGGATTTGGAGATATGTATGTTTGTGTGTGTATTATATATGTATGTATGTATTAAAAATAATATATACGTTGTAATCTGACAGCCTTAAGCAGTATTCACTGTATCTTTCTCTCATTGGACAGTAGGTATGATCTATGGTAGATTTTGCTAATTTTTCTGGCGCATTTGTCATTTTCATAAACAGTTCTCGTTAGCATGATCTAGTCTCAAGTTAATGCTGAAATTAAGGCCGCTAGAATATTTTTACATTTCCTACAATCGTTCATCTCTTTCTTTGTCAAATATCGAAATTCACATTTTTAACTAAGTTACACATTTTATATAATATGTTTCTCTTTTTATAATTTTCTTGTTTCTGATTGTGTGAATATATTCCCTCCTAACAGCAAATTATGTCAATCATATTATATAATATTTCTCAGCTAGTAGCCATCTTTTGTCTTCTTTATTTTTTATGAAATATTTATATTATTGAAAATATTTTGTTCTGAAATATTTCAGTATTGGATTGATACATAGACAAGCATATTTATTGATTCAGTTTAATATTCTGATGTAAAATGTCTACACGATGTGTCTTTGTTTCATAGATAAATTTCAAGAACTATCGACTGAATATAAGATCGACTGGTTGCATGCTAGATCGTTATTTGATTTTTACATTTATGTGCTCTTCCCCAAAATGGAATATTTTATATCTCAGAACATTTTGTATCGTCCATGTTAAACATACGAAAGCGTTTTCAATCAAAAGAACTGGTCATAAACTCTTGTAACCGATTCTTATCCACAAAACCTATAACGCATAAAATTTGTTTATTTCTTTAGACGTGGTTCCGCCTAGAAATTTACGCAAGATTCTTGCTATCAAAAGTTCACCAGATATAGGACACAAATACTCAATTTTTACTTATTAGAAGTGAATGTGTGCGCATGACTATCATCCACGCCACACATACACGCGCTCGTATACACACATACACACACACACTCATATATTACAGATATATGTATATATATATATATATATATATATATATATATATATATATATATATATGTGTGTGTGTGTGTGTGTGTGTGTGTGTGTGTGTGTGTGTGTGTGTGTATCGATATTTATCTCTTTCTATGAATCTATCTATATGTATATGTATATAAAATACCGCTCGGAATTACGAGCATTCAGAGGAATACAGTATGAGGTGTTCCGTTTGGAGGGAAACACGGAAAGCAAGAGGCCAACCGGGTGCCACTACTCTCACCTAATTGGCCTAATAAAGTCCCTGAGGACCTATTAAGTGTAAAGCTGATGATCTGGCCTTCTTCAGAAACAAGAGCAACGATCTCCAGTTGTAGGACACGACTGTCACTACATAAACATTATGATT
>NC_068983.1:19707715-19714974 GCF_001194135.2 Octopus bimaculoides | reverse complement strand
TATATATATGTATATGCCTGTGTGTATTTCCCTTAGACATGGCAATGCTAATTACCTTGTGTTAGAGCTCAGTATACACTTGCTCCTGAACAAAGTCTTAGTCTGTACAGAGGCATGATGTAAAGTGAAATAAATTACAAAGGATCTGGAAATTATGGAATGAATGTCTTTAGCGTGCAGCTGTTTCTGCAATAAGGTGCAGTGCGCATAGAGTTGAGTCTTTGTGACATCACCTTATAGCTTTTTCAGATTTTTTGAATGGATTTCATCTTATAGAAAAGATAGCCGGAAGCTAATGCATATCATTCCATTATTGCATAGTTTTTTTTGCTTCTACGTAATCTAATGTCATATATACATACATAATAGTAATAGGGGAACTTTGATCATTAACAAACAGGTTTGAGTAATTTTTTTTGGATATTTTGGGCCTTACAAATGTGGAAGAAAATGCCCAGAAAACTTATTTATTTTGGTTATCGAGGATATTGGGACTTAGATTGTGTAAAACTGCACCGCTTTGGGCGTAATTGCGAGATACCGAAACTCTATTTTTCTAGCGTTGCTTCGACAGGGAAAACCTCCACAACCGAATCTTTTCTGGACGGAACGAAAATTTGTCCAGCAATTGTTTACCGACTTGCTAGACCTAAATCAATATGTCGATCTAGCAGAAGGTACAACAAATATGAAGGTGAACTGAAAAGTTTTGTTTTTAAAGGTGTTGCGAAAAGCCTGGTTGGAGACCCAAAATTCCGGTGGTTTTAGAGGGCTTAAAAAAACCTGCAATAAGTTTGTGAGGCTGAGAGGAGAATTTGTTGCATGCAATCATAATTATCTGATCCTTCCGTATTTTCTTTTACTCAAAGCCCGGAACTTTTGTCCCCTCACCCTCATATTGTGATACATCCACACCCCAATTCACGATATCTAGAGAAGTTACCTTATATGAAATATCTTTCATTAATAGAGAGAAGCCGTATGACGCATTACGTAACATTTTGAACGTAGAAGACGGGGCGAAATCTTAAATTCTAACATTATGTGAAACATCTTCCTATATGCTTGTTATGTGCCCTTGGAGAAAGAGAAATCCAAGAGTCACCTTCGGGACATAGCTGGTGACATCGAGCCCTGCCTCTATACGGCAGGTGGTAAATGTAGATGTAACATTTAGTGATATATGGTCGTGTATGATCCGTTGATATTGATGTTCTAATAACACCGCAACACATTAAAAACTACCAGAACTGGGCGCTGTCAAGTGTGTAAAGAGGAAGATGTTAAAACTATGTCTGAAAGGCAAACGATGCAGCTGTTACAGATGTAGAAGGAAAACTTAGCTAAACGTGTTCCATGCTCGATATCATGAACAACAAAAGCAATTTCAACATTCTCTATCGGTAAATGTAAGTGCCTTCTCATTTGAAGTAGCGAGCCATGAAATAACACACTCCCAATATTCAGACACACGTAGATACAAATGGCAAATGAGCACTCGGTCACAGTAACACTAGTCTTTTCCAGTCTCAAGGCAGACAACAAAAGCGAGGTTGATGAAGAGTAGCAAATGTCTGCAAAATTTTGTGAAGAAAAGCCAAAAGATTAAAAAATGTAAGACGTGTAGCAGGAATACTGGTAATGTGCAACATGCAGCAGTTACCACAGGAACAATTTTTACCTATGTCTTCCTCAATCTCTTGCGATCTCTGTGTAGTTTGTAGTACCTCTAATTTCTTCAATTTTTTAAATATATCTCTACTACTATTACATGGTATTACAAATTTTACGATCTTTTTCTGTCTTCTGTCATCTACGAGTATATCCGTTTGCATCACTGGAATGATTAGTTCCCATGATGAAAAATCTCATACTATCCATTAACTATCAATTTTCATTATTCTCCAGATCTTGTTCACACCATTTTTCCATCCCTTGACGAACATCCGAACGCATCCTTTTACCGACACAGTTGTGGCTGCACTTTTACTCTTTTGTGGTACTTTACTGAATTCCTTTAGGTGACAGTTAATAATTTAGTATAATTTTCACGTATCATGCGTTTGCGTTCTGAGCGAGTTTTATCACCGCTTGCTTTTGCAAAATTCATGATATTGGATCGCTTCTGATTGGCTGTAATCACTTTCACTTAGAATATTCTCGATGTTTTACTTTAACTGTTCATGTATTTCCTTATTTTTCTGTTACTTGTTCTATTATTCTCATTTATGTTATTGAATTCATTCACTGCTTCAGTGATATTTTGCAAAGAACAGGGAGAAAATAGTTTTTCATCACAATGCACTACGTAGTTTTTCAAGCTTATTATTTGAATACTGATAATGCCTTGTGCGTCTTCTTTCTAACCCTGGAACCTGTCAAAATTACTTTTAATGTTGCGCACTCTATGCAATGTGAGTATGATTCTAGTTCTAATACCTGTAGCTCTGTCCCTATCCATTTTCGCAAATGAGCAAATTATTTCACTTATGGCAAGTCATATATTGACTAACTTTATAATGTTTAATTTTGCTTAGAACAGGTTCCTAATACTTCTGTAAAACATTATTTTTTCTCTTTCCTTTACGTTATCATCGTTTAATATCTCCCAACAGTCTAATAGTACTTTAATTCTATCAGATTTAACCTTTCTCCGTATCTTCGTAATTAAAATTGCACATTCATTCACTTAGACTGCGGACAAATATTGTTAAATATCATTACTCTTTGGATCAGAGACCCCAGCTCTTTTGAAGTTTTGGTGTATACGGCAGGTGATTTATTTTTTCCCCGTTCTTTGTAAATTCATAAGAAGGTGTGAAACTTCTCAATGCTTTTCATTGATAAATGAATGCAATTATATATCGTAATGGGGAAAGAGGGCCTCTTTGAAATATTTTCGTTCGTATTTTCACCTTTGACAATGATTCCATTCGGCATCCCATGATCTCATTGCTTTCTATAAAGAACTTAAATTTTCTAAATGACACCGAGTTCTTTCTAGATCACCAAAAGCTAATGGTGTCGTAAATTATTTGATGATTTCTGGTAATCTACCAAAGGTGAAATCTAGTTCCTTTTTTTTTTATTCGTACTTTGCATGGGATGATGATACTGATGTACAATAAAACAACTGTTCTTTTTCATATTCACTGAAAGCAGCTGACAATCTCCAGAGCAAAGGAAAGTAAGCTAATCATTCATTTTCCCATTATCGTACTCTCTTCTATTAAAAATAGTAGAATATCTCTGTCCATACTCGTGAGGCATTTAGACCAGAATTCTTGAACAACACCACGCCCAGAAGCTTTCAGATTAAATATGTTTTAACTGTCTTTTCCCACTTTCTCTTCTGTATCCTTTTATATTCCATTTTGCATTAAATACTCATTCCCGCCCACTTCATAACTCTGTTGTTCAAAGAACCTAAACAAATGATTCTTGCTGTTTAGAGTTTTGGCGCACCATTCGCTTAATTTTCTTTTCCGCAGTTCATCTGTTAGAAATGTTTTCTTTCACCCTCTCTCTGAAGAATCTCTGTTGTACTCTAATATTTTATACACTTACTTTAGCATTTTGACCTTTTCCCCTTTTAAGCAACGTGTAAGCCTCTGTTCTAAATCGTACAATTTCTTTGCAGCTGATTCTTAAGTTTGTTCTGCACTATCTTCGTACCATGTATAGTTAAAGAAGCACTCCGTCGGTTACGACGACGAGGGCCCCAGCTGATACGGTCAACGGAACATCCTGCTCATGTAATTAACGTGCAAGTGACTGAGCTATTCCACAGTCACGTGTACTCATAGCGTAATTCTGAGGGAGATTTAGCATGACACATAGCATGACAAGGCCGGCCCTTTGAAATACAGGTACTGCTCATTTTTGCCAACTGAGTGGACTGGAGCAAATGAAAGTGAAATAAAGTGTCTTGCTCAAGGACACAACATGTCTCCGGGAATCAAACTCACGATCCTACGATCATGAATTAACCACTAAACCACGCGCCTCATGCATAGCAGTTATACTGCGAAACACTCTTTTATTTGCACGGGTCTTTGCCTCTTTTTTTCCCTCGAAATTTAAATCCAGTATTTTATATAGCAGTGGAGGCTACAAGCCAGATAAAATGCTTTGTGTATTCAAATTGTGAATTCGAATACGACGCAGTAATCATTGTCTTTCACCTTTATGTGATCGATAAAATAATGTATTAGTGAAGTACAGAGTTTGAGGAATATAGTTGGTCTCCCCACTAAATTTATTAGCTTAGTATTATTACTATTATTATTATTATTTCGTTTAACAGAGCGGCGTCGCTGGAGAGGGTGACAAAACGTTAGCTTTTCACAGTCATTGAACTGTCTCCTATTAGATTTTAAGAAATTTGCGGAGGATTCGTGCAGTTTCAAGCTTGACTGTTTTCTGTAGATGCAGTACTTCAAATGTACCACTATCTTAACAAACCATCTTGCATCTCAAACAAATTCTTACATCTCCAGCATTATGAGATTCATTGTCACTGTCCAAAGTCAGTGTGTTTCTCCATGATCTTATACTTACAGACAAGAAGTAGGTGCTATCTTATAAATTTCCAGTCATTCCCGAATCCAGCTATGCGGTAGACTACTAAAGGCTATTTTATAGTCTATTCCGGCTATCGATAGGTTTTTGTGTCGTTTGTGACAATCTTCCAATATCATCTTTATTGCTGAGTAGCTGATCTGTACAACTATAAGATCCACATTTACATCCCTTTTGCTCATTAGGGAATATGCCACTTTCTATTAAATAACTATAGCTATATTCAATCAAGACAGCTGTTAGTATTTTATACATTGTTGTTAAGCAGGTTATGGGTCCATAATTTTTTGGTTCATTTGTTTCTTCTTTTTAGAAGTGGGCATGTTACACCATGAACTAGACAAGGGAGAAACTTACATGGTTGCTGCAAAACATAGTTTTGTGAGCAGTACGTGGCTCTCTGGGAAGTCATTCAACCAAAAGTTAGAAATTTTACCCTTTCCCAGAGACTTCCCTTTGCTTGACTTCTTGAGAGCAGATCTTACATTCTATACCTTGACATCCCCTACGTTTGCGCTTCTAAGGCGTCTAAGTCTGTAGATATTGTTTCAATCCAAGATCCAAGAGGCCTTTTCAATGTGTGTTTTTCCTTCTGCACAAATTTTATTCCAAAATTCTTGCACTTCTTTTGATGGAACAGACGTTACTGTAACTGATATTTTCCCTATCTTCCTCTAAAAATTGTTTGAGTTATCTTTTCACCACAAGCAATCGTTGCGATTTTCACGGATGTATACTACAGGTGGTTGAGATCTGTAATATCAACGTCATTAGCTGAAATTATATCCTTGAATGCAAGGCGGATTTTACCAATTATTTTCAGGTTTTGGTTAGAAATGCGAATGATTGGGAGAGTGTCGCGTTCATTAATTCTGGTTTCTTTAATTTTCAGCCATTCAATCATTATTTGATTGTTTTCGATCATCTTGTTCCGTTGGGTCAATTTCTGTGTGACTTCATTTATTTGATTTTCATCTGCCTTAGTGCTTATGGTTGGTTCAGAGAGTATTTCACTTTGCTTATCAATTACATTCACTCTTTCAGTCGTTATTGCATTTTCATCATCCCTGGGCTGGTCCTTAATTATTTCCTCTGTAGTATCGTCTGTGGCTGTAGCTCGTTCCTTTTATCCCTTACTGATTGTTTAATTTGGTCAATCTCTAATTCAGTTAACAATTTCTTTTTCATAATATTTCTTCTGACATTGGTACGTTTGTAACTGTCTATTTAGGGTCTTACTTCAAGGTGTTTCTGTCTCCAGTTGAAGTAGATTTGTACAGCATTAGATTTAATTGTGGGAAAATACATGGCACGATAGAAGGCTGTAACAAGTTCATTATTATCTCCCTAGACAATTTTTCATTCTTTTTTTCTTTTTGTTATTTGATGACGAGTATGGATCGCCATCTGTTGGAATATTCCGGTTGTGGGGTAATTCCAGCTCCTGTGTTTAAGGGAGATTTGAAACAGTAACTTATTTCTTGAATCGAATCTGGTTCAATATTTGAGATCGTGGTCCTCAGTGTTCCGGGTGACGACTAATCCGGTTTGTGTTTTGCATTTTGCTTTGTTGTCATTGAAGCATGATGAGCTTGGACATTAGAGGACATATGTGTTTGTTTGGGGTTAATGTCTTGAGAGACAACGCCGCCTCCGAGTTCTTTGCATATAAACATGGCTCGTAACGTTGTTTCTTAAGGCTAACAGATCTACGTTCGTTTGTATTATTATCATTATTATTACTGTTATTATAATTATTATTGTTGTCGTTGTTGTTGCTGCTGCTGCTGTTATTATCGTTGTTATTAGCAAGGTCATTGTTATTTATGGTAAAACTTTTATATCGGTGCATTCGTTTTACTTTCCTTGAGAGATAATGCTAGAAAATGTATTAATTCGAAGATTTCAACACGATCACACAAGAAAGAAAACTGAAATTACATTATAACCAGCATAAGAATGAGCAGGAGATACGGATAGTAGAAGACTATTTGGTAACAGGCCAGAATTTGCTACAATAGAACAGTACCTCTTCCTCTCTGGACATTTGTCCATGAAGCATTAATTATTTTGAAATGGCGGCTAACAATTACGAGCGTTGAATTGGGACATCATTCTTGTTACTTGCATGCTGCTAAATCTATTTGTTATCAGTTTAACCTTCCAAATATACAATTTATATCAGCATCAAGACTGCAATTTATTATATCCTACATGACTACTTTCCTTCTTGTCATATCTCTCGTCTTTTATTATCTGTGCTAGATTTCACTGGATACAAGGGAGATGAAATTCGTCAAAATATCTTGATATGTGTGTTATCACTCAAGATATTACTGGATGCATTCTATTGAAAAATATTTGTAATTAATTATTGTCTAGCTTCGACTTGGATATATGGTTTCTACACATCTACACATACTCACGCGTAAGAATTCACAAACACATACCCGCAGACATATTTATATACATACATATACATATATATATGTATATGCATACATGTATATATGTATTATACTTCTATATACGTACACAAACAAAATCGATGATTCATGTGGACATATATATATATATAGGTGTGTGTGTGTGTGTGTGTGTGTGTGGATATGTGTGTGCATATATGTATGTATGTATGCATGTATCTATCTATCTACCTATATATATATATATATATA
>NC_068983.1:19704360-19706275 GCF_001194135.2 Octopus bimaculoides | reverse complement strand
ATATATATATATATATATATATATATATATATATACACATAGGGAACTCTCCATCGTTCAGGATGAAAATAAATATACATCAAATATGCCCTGAAGAGGTTTTTACCTCTTAGTTTCGTAATTCAATTTTGATTGTAAAATTTGAACGAAGGTGGGAAATTGAAACGTGCGTAGGTGACATGAAATTGACATTTGTATAAATAAGTGCTTGTTTTCAGTGTTCACACTCTCCGGGCTCAGTCCTACTGCTTAGCACCCTGGGTAAATAACTTCTGCTATAGCCTCAGGTCGACCAAAGCCGTCTGAGTGGATTTGTTGGACGTAAACAGAAAGAAACCCGCCGTATATATATGGTGGTTGACCACTCTTTATGAAAAGTTTGACCACCACCTGTACCTACGCTTTGGAACCATCATGGCATCTGATGTGGCTTTTTAAACCAGATAATGTTCTGAAAAATCACCCCCACGGATTGCATATCTGATTTGGACCTCCAAGAGCTGCAGATAAGTTCTAATATTTGTCCTTTGAGGGCCTCCGTTAGATTTGCAAACCTTCTGACATACCTAACATTAAAAGGTGTGCCCAGACATATAGGCAGAATAGTTACTTGAGGTTCTTTTTCCATGGGTCACAAATGATAATTGAGCGCAGCAAAAGTAAGGCATAGTCTCTCACAAACTGTGCACACAAAAAGGTCATTGTGATTCACCTTCTCGATAGTAACATTCTTTCTTAAATCTCTTGTGAGTCTTGCATGCGTTAACCTGGCCTCTTAAAACGCTTTCACTCTAATTCTGACTTTGTTCGCCATCGAGCTCGATCTGAAGCAAGGGTTTCTATGTATTCTGGATCCATTCCAAGTAACTTCATTGTAGTCTTTATGCCATCCTTAAAATCATTTTTTAGGTTTACACTGAAGCGTTTCCATCTGTAAGCTCCCCATAATACAACTGTTTGGACATTCGTTAGTCCACCACACTTACAATATGGCCACACCACCGCATTCGGTTTCTCAAAAGCATAGCTTTACTTGAGGTGAAGCCTGCAGATGCAAGAACATCTGTGTTTGGAGTAAAAGAACTCCATTTAATTTTTAAAATACTATGAAGGCATTTTTGGTGGAATTGTTCTAACAACTTAAAATGCCTTTCGTAACAATTCCGAGTTTCACAAGACTACAACAGAGATAGAAAGACAAATAATTTGTATAGAGCCAGCTCTGTTTTCTTATTTATATGTCGCTGGCACCAAACGCGTGTCTCCAATGTACGAAATGCTTTTGTCGCCCTCCAAATTCGCAGATGTATTTCTGTATCAACATTTCCCTTGTTTTGTACAGAGCTTCCAAGGCAGATGAACGAATCAACAACTTAAAGTAACTTACCCGTAACAAAATATTAGGTTGATGTATTACAATTGTTATTTTTTAAGTTGATGGTCAAGCTAAAATCATCACAAGCCAAGTCAAATGCAGATACAAGAGATAGCAAACGTGTTTCCGAATGACTAACTAGATCGCAATTGTCAGCGTATAAAGGTTCCCTAATTAGTGAAGTAAAAACCTTCGTTTTGGATTTCAATCTGGTCAGATTAAAAATATTCCCTGTTGTTCGATATTTTATGCAGCCACTCTACTCAGGGTTTTGAAATGCGTGACACATTACAACAGCAAGATATATTGCAAAGAGGGTGAGTGCATCAAGGTCTCCTTGCTTCACTCCATTTTCCACAGCAAAATATTCAGAGTGCTTACCACGAAATTTAATTCTAGCTTTCATATTTTGATGCAAAGCCCTGATCATGTTTACAAATTTTGAGTTACATCATGTCATATTAATCTACATACACAGTATCAAATGTGTACCAGATGGCAGCCGGTATATCTCTTTCTATATATTTCTCTCTCTCTCTC
>NC_068983.1:19701888-19704350 GCF_001194135.2 Octopus bimaculoides | reverse complement strand
ATATATATATATATATATATATATATATATATATATATAAATATACATATGTACGTATGTATGTATGTATGTATGTATATATGTATGTATGTATTTGTGTATCTGTATTTATCCCTCCACGATTGCTTGGCAACCGATGTTGTTGTGTTCATGTCACTGTAACTTAGCTGTTCGGCCAAAGATACCGATAGAATAAGTAGTAGGCTTAAAAAGAATAAGTCCTGGGTCGATTTGTTCGACTAAAGGCGATGTTCCAGCATAACCACAGTCAAAAGACTGAAACAAGTAAAACAATAAAAATATACACATGTGTGTGTGCGTGCGCGCGCAAATATCACTGTACTGTCGAAGATTTACCACAATTGTACACCACAGTGTTGGACAGAATTGTATACAACTAAGTACAATAATTTTAGATCTTCCTTTCGTTCATTCATTCAATATATTCTTTACAAGACCACGTCACAGTAGTAAATGGTGAATAAGGTTATATATATATCATCTAGTGTATAGTGTATTCTACACATTGGAGAATATAAAGTTGTAAGGTAATTGCAAGAAAACATGGACCACTCTCCCGGTTGTCATATCCTTGTCCCAGAGCAACATCAAGGATGTTATAAACTGAGAGAGAGAGAGAAATAGAAAGAGATATACCAGCTGCTATATGGTACTCATTTGATGGTCTCTATGTAAAGTAATATGACAGGATGTACCTCAGTCATGGATACAGCATGCCAATCAGTCAAGGAGAGAAACCTGCCAAGACGTAATTGTATCCACAGCAACTGTTGTCCAGTACGCCATGTAAATATCTCACGCCCACAGACACATTCCTGCATACACAAACTTGCACGCACACATACACACACAGAGTCTCGCAGACATACAAATATATATCGGGTTGTGAAATTGTATTACTGAATATAATATAATCGAATGGTAGAAGTAATAATCATCAATGAGACTAGTTTTAATATGTATAAATGCCAAATCGGTGATCGGCCAATAATCGTTTTCCACTCTATAATAAATAACTACGTGCTAATATAATCTCCGTGCAGAGAAACCAGTGATCAGTTCGGCCGCATCTTTTAGCCACAACAACGAATTAAATTGTCTCTGTGTCAAGTTATTCATGAGGCAATTGAATGTTTGCAAACGCATATTCAGAACTTTATCAGGCAAATAAATTTATCATGAAACTGTTTTACTTTCACTTATTAACTGAGTCACGCTCCCAACGCAGGACTATTATGTGCATTTAAAGGGAAAATTTAGTTCTTTCAGACCATGCCAGCGCTAGAATAATCTATAACCGTCCGTTTCATATGAAGAGGGAGAGGAATGAGTATTTTAAAGACGTATGTAGGGGACCAGGCTGGCCAAGGTTGACTTTTACTCAGTACATATGGGTGTAGGCACTGGTAAAATGTTTGAAGAAGACTGGTTATTGATCATGTATTTAAGTAATTCCTATCCATGATGCTGGTGTGTATCCAAGTAAAAAGCTACCGAATTAATCCGATGAACCTAGGTCCCATTGTCACGTAGACGTTGCAATCAGAACGTAAACAGCTACAAAAAAATTGATTCCAGGCATTTTTGCCGACTATCTAACGGTTCTAACAATCGATGACCTGGATAACTAAATTTTATTGACCCCCAAAAGTTAGAAAATGTACGTTGACTGGACGCAGCTTCATCCCATACTGTAAAACCTTCTGTGCAAGAGTTTAATAACCCTGCTTCCCTGATGCCTTCCGGATACATTTATAAACGATGAATTTATTCAGTCTGTAGTGAGAGTAGAAACCATCTTCATTTTAACACTGGTAATTAAGTTTTAAGATTAAGGTGACATTTACACTTACCAGAATTACAATGTCGGAAACTTACTTTACTTTGTGTTTGGTTTATATCGACGTACATTGATCATATTCAAAACTGGTCGTTTTGACTGATAACCACTTGGGCAGTTTGAGATATCAGCACATCATTCAGTCATTTCATTTCCCTAGTTACGTATATGACCATATTCAATAACAAATTATACAATCTGACAGGTTGAGTATGCAACTTCTCATTTGGTTCATAAAACAGGAGGCCTTCAGTTGTGATTAAGCATCATAGGCAGTTATATTTATTCTGGTCATCCATAAATATCCTGCGTTCCTTATAAGAATCGGAAATTGTATTATCACAGGTCATTATTTCAATGAAATGGGGTATTTTACCTTTGAATAAGAATGCATTATTCTTCGAAAACAATTAATGTTCCTCGCTGAAAAAATGCTTAAAACGCACGAAAATCCATGTGACAGACACATTTAGCAGTACGGTCTATAATTTTATGCTACGTTATACACCTGCCTATTTACATGTATATATATAAACACATGCGTACGTATGTGAGCATCTCTCTCTATATATATATAGTATATATATATATATATATATAT
>NC_068983.1:19700393-19701858 GCF_001194135.2 Octopus bimaculoides | reverse complement strand
TATATATAACTATATCTATATAGCTATGTCTGCGTGTGTTTATGCATGTATGTATTATATACATAATGAGCTTTGGTATGTATCGTATCGTATTTCGTTTTCAATTGGGTTAATGCGACCTTATAATTGTAAATCGACCGTTGATTTATCTTTCCCATACGCTGCAACTGCATTGTCCATTATCTCTCAGCTTCTTACCCTTACTCCATTAACTGCTTCCTATTATTATATCTAACGCCTTTATTGAATAATATAGTGACAACACATTGCTCTCCTTCTACCTAATTTATTGAATGCCATGTTTTGTCTCCAAGAAGCGTATCGACCACATGCTGTTCTTCTGTATTCTATGTCAATTGCTGTCCAACAACTGGGCACATTTCCAGAAAGAGTGATATTTTAATGATAATAATCCACTAGATAGAAGTCCCAACCGTATTCTTGCAACTATGATTATTATCCAGCTATGAAGAATGGTACCACTAACTACAATGAGATTTTACCTCACAAAAGTAAATTCTGCCTTCGAATACATAAAATATCTCTTTTGACTCTAAACAAATCCCAACAGTTATTTTGGTTTCGTGATACGTCAATTTATTTCTCGCGAAATAGCCATCATTTATTTCCTATATCATATTTTATATTTGGTATTTTGGACACCCGATATTTCCTCTCACGTTATGTAGAAAGAGTAAAGCTTTCCTCCCCCTCTCTCACTACCCCTGCAATACACACATACATACGCAGTTGTTTTTGCTTTTGAAAACGTAATACCTAAATACAGTTTATCTAAAATATTATTCACTCTTACCAAAAATACAAGGTCGGAAACTTACTTTACTTTGTGTTTGGTTTATATCGACGTACATTGATCATTAACAGTCATATTCAAAACTACAAGGTTAGGATGACCGTAATGACTGATTTTCTTTTGGATTACAGGTAATTTATCTTTTCAGTAATATTTATAAATGAAATAATGCCGTTTTCAGCTATTAATTTAATTTCTCTGTGTGTTGAATGTCTGGCAAATCGATTCAAATATTGGATAAGGAAATAATCAAGTGACGTTTGAACACATAGGAAAATCTATACACACAGATACATGCATACACCTCCATACATAAATCCAGCCATCCACCCATCTATCCCTATATGCATACATACATACATACATACACACAAACTTTACAAATGAGCTACTAATAGCTTCATGCTGTAGAGTTACAGTACTTCAGTAGATTTATATATTAAGGTAGATATTCCCATGCAAACCCTCCAGCTAAGTAGATACATAACATGATATATAAATCTGCCAAATCACTCTATCACTACAGATCTCCACTGGTATCTATTTTTTTAATTGTGTATCTCAAATGATATTTATCTCTCACAAGTAGGACTACATTTTTTTGTTGAAGCTATCTAACGCAAAGCAGTAAATTATATATATATATATATA
>NC_068983.1:19698838-19699904 GCF_001194135.2 Octopus bimaculoides | reverse complement strand
TATATATATATATATATGAAGTGTAATGAAAGACCTTTGGTCAAAAAACAAGTAATATTAAAAAAAAAAACGTACCACTTTGATTTAGACTTCTTCAAATTATTGGCCTTCGGATTTTACACACTTCTGGAAATCCCTTTTTGGTATGATGTATAGCTGTTTCATAGACTTCTTTTTTTAATGTCCTCTATTGACTCGAATCTTCTCCCTTTGGTTGTGTATTTTTTGAGTTTTGTGAGTAGACAAAGTCACATGAAGTCAATTTTGGGGAGTAGCAATCATGACAAACAAGTGGTGTGTTTTGGTTAACGAGGGTTTACTTGAACAATGTAGGTGGAATGAGATGGTGCATTCTCATGGTGAAGTTGCTATACTTTATTGCACACAGGTCAGGTCGTTTTTCCCTGCACAGATTAACGAAGGCGACGAAGAAACCGCAGGCATTATTCTTTTTTAATTCAGTGGTCACAACGTGCCTCACTATTCACTGAGGTGCGGTCAACTTTAAACCGGTTGTACCACTCTTTTAATTGTGTTTTTCCCATAGCATCATCTACAAAGCCCTTCTGAATCTTCTCGATAGTCTGGGCTTGCGTATCACTAATTTTGTGGCAGAATTTGATACAATGTATTTGCTCAATATGCTCGGTAATCTTGACTCAAACAGAAAAATCTCACAGCGCATTCTTTACGTCTGTGTTGAATGCGTCACTGCGGGGGAATGGCACAACATACAGACATGAAAACTTTTGCGCATGCTCAGAAAGGACGCAGTCACATAACACCCGTGCGGAATTTGCTCACGGTTTATTATTTTGTGACAAAAATTAATAACCAAGGTCGGATATTCTTTGACTACACCTCACATATATATATAGGGAGGGAGAGTTTACAAAAAAAACAAAACAAAAGATGAAGACAAGTGGTGTTGACAACAAACAAATGTATTAGTTTAACGCTTGGTAAGTGAAAAGTTCTTTAACGTTTCGAGACTACGCTCATCCACACACACACACACACACACACACACACACACACACACACACACACACACACACACACACAC
>NC_068983.1:19697415-19698682 GCF_001194135.2 Octopus bimaculoides | reverse complement strand
GTGGATTTTAGACATAGAAAATTGAGATTGGGTCCTGTAGAAAACATTTTGCATCAACATTCGTAGCAACGTTATAGATGAATAAGTAAAGCCTCCAATCAAGTTTAGATCTAAATAACTTTTTTTAATTTAAAGTAAAATATATTTCATTTCTATATTTAAGAACTAACCCCAAGATCCCGAGTTCGATTCCAGGCAGTGACCTGAATAATGATGATGATAATAATAATAATAATAATAATAATAATAATAATAATAATAATAATAATAATAATAACGATAATAACGATAATGACATCGAAAAATACCTTAGGAATGAGAACCCAGGTTCGAAGTTTCTCCAAGACACCTGATGAAGGTTGTAGGGTATATCAGTCGAAACGTGTTCACAACAAACAAGGCGAGGACAAATATCCGTCAATGTGAATAATGTAAATAATGTAAAATATATTTATCGTAGTTTAAATGATACACGAAAGTATGAGGAATTTCATAGTTTTTGTCCCATGCAACAAAATTTGTATTAAAAATTTGTGAAGAAAATATCATGAAGAAAAAAATAACTAAGGCAAAGAATTGGATTTAAGTATAATTAACTTTCTCTTTATTTTAAAGAATATATTTTAATTAAGCTTAAATGATAGACCTCAATATTAGAAATTTCATGGTACCAATCTCAATCAATGAATTGCTAAAAGAAAATAACTGTGAGTGATTGTTTCTCAAATTTTAGGGTGATTATATAGTTCTATACATTTTAAGGAAGACAGTTCTATAAGTGGACTTTTAATTATATGTCGCCGACATCATTGAGGTAAGAAAAAGTATCAACGATATCGCAAGGAATTTCATAGTTTTGGTCCAATTAAATTAAATAGTTTTTATTGCTTTTGTATATCAATTAAAAACTATAAGTTACACACTCATAAATCTTCCACATAAAAATTTCATTGATAATTGATCTACTTTCGCATTGGGAATCTTAATATTACGATTTTTTAAATAAAGTAAACAACTTTGTTTAATAATCCAATTTTTCAGCTTTCAAAATAAAGGGATTGGGAGGATGTGTGTTGGGGGATTACTTGCTTTTATAAATAACTTCATATTAATTGTTTGCTTTAAACAATCTAAATTATTCAAATTTATTTACAATTAAGTTATTTACATGTTTTAATAAAGTATTTGTTATTGACTATTGTTAATTAAATTAAATTTATTACATAACACAAGGGTTTATTTTTCATTTCAGTTAACAACAATTATT
>NC_068983.1:19693329-19694191 GCF_001194135.2 Octopus bimaculoides | reverse complement strand
ACACACACACACACACACACACACACACACACACACACACACACATATATATATATATATATAGATGCTTTGAAAGCTCTGTAGAATATTCGATAGATAAAATGACAAAGAAATGCTATATTTCAATCGAAATGAATATACACTCACCTATACACACACCATGCCGGTATGCGCATGTTTAGATTCTATCTGACAACATTTATCGCAAAATGCCGGAACATAAAGTAAACGATTTTTACTTGATGTAATATTTCTCGTAGCTTAAGCGTAAATTGTAATTCCAATAGTGTGTAGCTATTAGATTTTTAATCGTATTACTGACAGTGCAGCGAGAAAGAAAGAGAAAACGCCTAAAAGAGATTAGTAAGTAAATGTTCATTACCACACCATGAAATTAAACTAACGTGGTATAAAAATACAAAATAAATTAGTAATTACAAAAAATATAATATTAGAGAAAATAAATTGGAAAATATAATCTACCAGGATTTATTGATGGAATTCGCCTAAAGCTTTTGAACTATAAACGATTTGATAAGTTGACGAAAATAATGAACAAACACTTCAGAGAGACTGGAAAAGAAACAAAAATCATCAATAAATTCTATGTAGGTTTGATTATTTAATAAATAATTTATATAGATTGAGTGAGTATGTACATATATATGCACGCACGCGAAGACACGGATACACATGCTAACATGCACATAAAAATACGCACATTCCCCCACACACAGTCGTTCATATGCAAACTTGTGCATATTCACTAGTGTACTTATAACGTGGGTGGCGAAAGTTTATGCATATATATATACATACATACATATATATATATATATATATATATATATATATATATATA
>NC_068983.1:19690868-19692881 GCF_001194135.2 Octopus bimaculoides | reverse complement strand
ATAGATAGATAGATAGATAGATAGATAGATAGATAGATAGATAGATAGATAGATAGATAGATAAAACAGAGATTCCATCTGTTTGTTTGTCCCAGATAGTGAAACTACAACCACACACCATCTCTATGATTTTCTTCCTATGCCTCCTCTATTCTCTCTCCTGCGTTATATTCCGTGTCTAACTGCTTGTGTGTTTCTCTTCCATGCTACTTGAAAGAGATTCTGTCTCTTCCAACTAAATCCTGACGCCATCTCTACGGTTTTCTTTCTTCTTCTTCTGTCTATTTTCCCTCTCTTTCTTTCTCTTTCTTTATGCTTCTCTCTTCCTTTCTCCCTTTCTCTATACATCTTTCTTTCTCTCTTCCTTCTTTCAATCTTTGTCTTTCTTTCTTTCTCTCTCTCTCTCTTTCCCTCGTCTATGCTATTGAGCAATTTATCTCAACCAAAATTATGCATTGGTACAAACTTATAAGGAACTACATCGAGGTAAATATTCTCACTGGTTGTGGTAAAGGTAATACTGTCTCCATTCCTTGCATACGAGTTATACAATCTAATGTCCCATTCCAATTTAAACGGTTACAGTTTCCTATCCGAGTTTCTGTTGCATTGGGCATTTATAAAATTCAGTGCCAGATACAAAATGTTGCTGGATTGCTTTTCACATGGCCAACTTTATGTAGGAGCATCACCTGTTGGATCAAAAGCAAATCTTATTGCTTATGCACTCCGAAATAAAACAAACACATTGTTTATAAAGAAATATTCACCCTTAGTGCAATTTGAATACTTCCATATCTTAATTTCTTATTACTATCATTACATTCAAGAATGACTAAATTATCTATTTCAATGAACTGCATTATATAATTGCCATTACTGTATTGATAAATATAATAAAAAACTAAAACTTGCTATTGTCATATGATAAACAAACATAAGTTCATGTATGAAGTTCATTTCTTTTCTACTTCAATTATTATATGAGATCGATACTTACAAGAGATCAGTCAGCTGAACTATTTGCAGAGCAGCTTTTGAAACATGGTGAAGGTAGAGTTCCAATTGATGAAGAAGAGTTACTTACACTTAATGCAATATATAATTCAATTGATTCCGTCGATGATTTGATGTATGAAACCTTCCTTAATCCTCTTCACAATTACCACAGATTACATCGGTGACAGGCCTATCCTGGCTACAAAAATTGTTCTTCTACATACTCTTAATAACATGCTATTGAATAAACTTCCAGAAGCCTTCACTTATATAACTCAATTGACAGTGCTGTTGATGATCGGGATAGTATCAACTACCACATCAAATTGTTTAACTCACTACAACCACCAGGTACAGCTTATCATTGTCTTCAGTTGAATAAAGGAACTCCTTTTATGCTAACACATATTTTGTCTCAACCAAAATTATGCAATGGCACAAGATTAATTTTGCATAAATTTAACTGACCCAAACATTCTCAAAGTTTGTTCTAAAGGCTCATGCACTCCAAAATAAAACAGAGAACATTTTCCATAAAGAAATATTCATTCTTATGCAAGATGAATACTTCAATAACTCTATATACCATTACTATCATTACATTCAAGAATGACTAAATTATCTATTTCAATGAACTGCATTATGTAATTGTCATTACTGTATTGTAAAATAAAATAACACATACATCTCACTTATTATAAGCATGAAATAAAGAAACAGAACAGTCATCTTTTATTACATGTTCTCTTATAAAAATATTATATAATTTCCATTACTGTATAAATAAATAAAAAAACCACATACAACTAACTTATTGTCGTATCATAAGCAAACACGAGTTCATGTGTTGTATTGATCTTTCTTCTACTTCAATTATTACATGGTTTTCTCTTCTAAAATTACACACGTACAGGAGAAGTAAATTCTACATATAATAATACTTTCAATGTGGCTCCCGATTTACAGTAAAAGTAATTACCCGATCAACGACGGATTTTACTGTTAATATATATA
>NC_068983.1:19689510-19690776 GCF_001194135.2 Octopus bimaculoides | reverse complement strand
ATATATATATATATATATATATATATATAGTGTTTCCGTGTGTGTGAGAGAAAGAGAAAGAGAGAGAGAGAGATGCATACTGATATTGTGTATCTTGTGTGTAGAAATGCATTTACTATTACTAATGGTATATTTAGAGACCTACGTAGATCATCATAGGCTAGAATGCTTCCAGTATAATTGTTAAGGTACTTCTATGCTTAGTTGTTATGAAATTTATAGGAAATGTCTGAGAAATTACGATAAACACAAGTTCATAAGATTAGTTCCTTAGTACTTTTTACCATGATAGTTACTTGGAACCCTGAAAAAAATTTGTTCCCTGATGTTCCATTCTGGTTGAACATCCAAATGCACTTGGAACATGTTTATGACTTACTTTAGTCGTATTTCAGCTAATAAGGTTAAATCTGATTTTTTGATTGTTTTTTCTACTCGTGAGAAATTTGCGGAAGCCTTTTAGTAAATATAATGCTTCTGTAAATCTCATGGATGCAGTATGTGAGTAACACAGGTTTAAGAGAAATGAAGAAGTGCTGTTTTGCGTCCGTGTGTACTTTATCTTGTATATGTACATTTTAGTATAATTCCCACTAAAAAACTGGCTTGATAGAGGACAAAAGAAACCTCAAGAATGATGCTAACAATCCGCAGAGCGAAATGATAATGGAATCCTCGTTTATGATACTAAAGATAGGCTGGACGTTCTTTAAAAAGATTGCTCTTCTGTCCTTGCGATTCCACCTTGTATAGCTTAAAATCAACAAGGATATACCTTTTCTTAGAGCTTAACTTCTCAAAAGAATCTACATCTAAATACTTTTACATGTTATATTCATGCAAGAAACATGAATAATTTTTTAGAGAATTATATTGATTGCTTGGATTCTCTTTTGATCTGCCTTTAAATTAAATTGAATTAAAATCTATATATTTTTACATTACAACCTGATGGTCTCATTTGCTAAAAACGTTTCAGAACAATCTATATGAAATTTACTTACCGGGAACACGCAAGAAAATTTGAGGAAATAAAATATAGCTTTGATTTCGTTAGGAGATCTAATGCAGATTTTACTTTGAAGTCATATAGGCAGGTTTAATAAATGAGTGCATTAAAGTTATGCATAAAGAAATTACTGAGTACGAAAATCTAAGAATTAATGGTAAGAAGCGTAATCAAGTCCACTAAACATTCAGCATATCCCTTCAATATAATCTATATATCATGCACACACACACACACACACACACACACACACACAC
>NC_068983.1:19687275-19688885 GCF_001194135.2 Octopus bimaculoides | reverse complement strand
ATATATATATATATATATATATATATATATATACATACAAGCATATACATATATTCATATATATGCATATACATATATATATTAGTTTATGTATATATTAAAATTATCTCAGTTATTAAACCTTTCGATAATTTGAATACGTTAATAGTTACCAGGGATATGGAACGGTCCATACTGGCCACCTCAGTCCCCTATGACAAGGGGAGGGAATTCTGCCCTCTTTGTAACTTGGAGTTATTTTATATCCTGTTCTCCAAGAATCGCCTAGTTAACCAAATCACTCAGAGGGCGTACCGCTGTCAGCACTTCAAGAAACATACCTTCTTTTATTACGGTTAGCTCCATCATTCCTACTAGGTTAGGTTTCAAGCAGTATTTTTATTATAGTTATTATCATTATTTTTTTTTACTAATATCCTATGAATAATTTCCACTTCTTCATCCACCACAACTTGCCTTTCCCCCTTCTATAGTTGATGAATGTTTTCCTTCCCAGTAATTACAGCTAACGCTACCTTGTATCACCAGCTGCTTTGCCTTAAATCTGACCTTCTCCTTATTAGCATGTATATTGTAATTATCATTATTTATCAGCGAACACCCTGTACTTCGATTTTACACTGATTAGCGCTAACATAAGTATATTAGTATATACCATGGTAATGGTATTTCTTTTACCATGTTTATGCTCTTCGCTTCAAATCAGTATGTTATTAATCTTAATAATTTTTTTTTATAATCATAAACAAAACACGTGTGTGTATTTGGGTACATATATGCATACGTGTGTTTGTGAGTGTGTGGGAGGGTGGACGTCTGCAGGCGTGTGAAAGTGTGCATGTGTGTGTGTGAGTAGGTATATGTGTGTATATTTATACATACATACAAGTGTGTAAATACGTACAAATAGGTGTGCGTGTGTGTATGTGCATGCGTGCATATGTATGCGTTCGTGTGTGGGTGTTTGCACGTTTGTATATATACAGGAATGTATGTATATAAACAGGCAGGCAAGTAAAGGTGCGCGTGTGTGGGCATATGTATATGTAAAGGTTTCGGTATGGGTGTGTGTGTATGTGTTTGAGTGTATATGTGTGAATGGGTATGTACACATAAGTGTATGTATATATGTATATGTATGTGTGTACACATGTACGAGCATGGGGCGTGTGTGTGTGTGTATGGGTGCAGGTGCGTATGTGTATGTATATATGTATATATATATATATATGCGCATATGTAGGTATATATATATATATACATATATACATGTATGTTTGTGTGTGTACGTGTATGTATGCGTATGTATGTGTGTACGTGTTGTATATATACAGGAATGTAGGTATATATACAGGCACGTATGTATAGGTGAGCATGTATGAACATATGTATATGTGAAGGTTTCTGTATGGGTGTGTGTGTGTATGTGTATGGGTGAATATGGGTGTATGGGTATATGGACGTAAGTGTACGCATTTGTGTATGTGCATATGCGCAAACGCACGTGTTTGTACAAATGTGTGTGCGCGCTAGCACACACATATATAAATATTCACTATACTTATCTCCCTATATTCAAATAACTCCTTGTCCTCAACCTTTAGCATCAC
>NC_068983.1:19683135-19686624 GCF_001194135.2 Octopus bimaculoides | reverse complement strand
ACACTTACGTCCATATACCCATACACCCATATTCACCCATACACATACACACACACACCCATACAGAAACCTTCACATATACATATGTTCATACATGCTCACCTATACATACGTGCCTGTATATATACCTACATATGCGCATATATATATATATTTGAAGTTTACAGGAAAACAAAAGACGAAGACAAGGGTATAAACAACATGTAGGTTTATCTGTTTGACTCTCGGGAAAGTGAGAAAATCTTTTAAGTTTCGAGCCTACGCAATTCAACGAGGTAATAAACAGAGAGAGAGAGTAACAAAATATTGTGGATTTAGCGGTCACTCATGCTGACTGGTTGGATAACAGTAGTTGGACAGAAGAGTTATGAAGAAAGGGGGATAATGTAGTACTGGTGATACCAAAACAACGGTAAATGAGTAAAAAGTATATATATATATATATATATTGTTACGACCTGGTGGCCATAACCCGAATTCACAGAATAAACGTGGATAGGGTGAATATAGAACAACACCACGCCGTGAATTTTTGTAAAATATTATTAATAGTCAGTATAAAAACAGCTTACATACAAACAAATGTTTACACAAACAAACAGCAAATGCAACACCTGACATACAGTCAAAAGTTACAAGAGTAACATATATACGCAGTCCAGAAGTTTAGACTCCATATCTCGGTTTTTGGTTTCCCCAAAATTGACCTCCCATAAATTTGGTTTATCAAAAATAGCATTCCAAATATTTTGGATTTCATAAAATCCGGATTTCCAATTTTGTACAAATTCGGTTTTCGGACCTCGGATTTCGACAGTGGATTTTGAACCTTGACTTCATAAAATCTTTCTATGAATTCAGTGTTCAACCTTGGGTTTCGCACCTTGTATATCGAACCTTGGAATGTAGAATACTTGGATCCAGATGTGACACAGAAATTATTTTAAAACTGATAAGCAACAAGTTCTGGAGGATAGAATGATTCCATAAATGCCTTACACAAAGCACAAATTGTAGGAACTAAACAGGTAATCATAGCTTCCAGAATCCAATTGAACAAAACAGTCACAAAAAAACTGGTGGGGTGTAAATTATCTCTATGTATAACGTTTGCCAGGGTCTAGCCAATTTGTCATAGTTTCAGTTTTGGCTAATAACTATAGCGTCCCTCATTTTAACAATGGTCTTCACTCTTACAGTGCAGCATGAAAACTGTATTCCTGTTTACGTCACATTATAAGTTATAATTTACTAACAATACACACGCATATACGCGTGTGTGTGCGCGCGCATAGCGCATATAGTAATACATGGGTTCATAGAATGATGTGGCTATGGCAGAAATCCACATGATTCTAATATATATATATATATATATATATATATATATATACTCACATGTAATGTACTTGTGTGGAGGTGCAATGTCCCAGTGGTGAGGGCAGCGGACTCGCGGTCATAGGATCGCGGTTTCGATTCCCAGACCGGGCGTTGCGAGTGTTTATTGAGCGAAAACATCTACAGCACCACGAGGCTTCGGCAGAGGATGATGGCGAACGCTGCTGTTCTCTTTCACCACAACTTTCTCTCACGCTTACTTCCTGTTTCTGTTGTGCCTGTAATTCAAAGGGTCAGCCTTGTCACACTGTGTCACACTGTGTCACGCTGAATATCCCCGGGAACTACGTTAATGGTACACGTGTCTGTGGAGTGCTCAGCAGGCTGTTCTGTTGATCGGATCAACTGGAACCCTCGACGTCGTAAGCGACTGAGTGCCAGCATCAATGTACTTGTGTGTCTGCTTGTGTCCGTGTATGTGTTTTATATAACTAATTGTGTATCATTGGATACATGTGCTTGCTTTGACACTAAACAAATACCAAATATCGGAGATTTTTCACAACTCGCGGTAAAAAACTAAGCCAGTTATATATAATAGGAAAATATCTCTTTTCACACACTCAAGGTGTCATAAATGAAAGAATACAATATATAATGTAGTGATAGATTTGAAAAGAGAGGTTAGTGTCACGTTGGGAATGTCTTTGATTATAGATACGCTCGAGTATTTCTGATTGTAGACGAAACATCATCCACGATGAAAGCCTTTTAACAAACCCCAAGTTCAACCTGACAGGTCCCCCGAAGTGTGATCTTACATTAGTCAATGAACAGAAACTACTCACTATCAATGACAATATTAATAAGCTACTTAACTGCAATAAACAGATAACTGCTTGACTGGAGCACTACTATGAAAAATTAACGTCATCGAACTGTAACTGTATTCAAATTACTTCTCAGTAAGCTATTGGAACTGAGGAGGAAACTCACCAAACATTGTGGTAAAGGTTTTTCACAATACATCCTAGAAGGAAGTTTCTTATCAAATACAGCTACACGGGAGTAAAAAATATTATGAATCATATTGATAATGATGAGCAGTTACGATTCAACTAAGCTAAGCACTATGAAGTATTCTACAACAAACATATACTGAAAATTTACGTTAGAACTGTTGATGTATGACTACGATGCTGAAGATACGTTGAAACGATATCCAGCAATAGTATTGCAACACCTGCTGTCTCCTGTTTATTACGAACTATTTCCAAGGATGCAGCACTGAAATGACACAGTTTATCTTGGGTGAATATCTCCAACAGTTGAGGCACAGTAACCCCTGAGTGTTTTATCAAATTTTGTGATTATGTTCAATTATGCGAATAAGCTTAGTTTTCTCATTAGACTATCAATCATCAGTAGACAAGAACAGTATTAATTCATATTGTCATGCGTAAACCTCTACATCCGCAAGCAATAAAAACCTTATTTAAAACTATTGATTGTAGTTTAGAGTTATAAGTATCTTGCAAAATAAGATCACGCTGCGGGTCATAGGAAAGACATAAAATAATAGATAATATTTAGTATTCCATTATCTATCGTTTCAGTCTACTCAAAAATGTTTCAATTTAACTAGTTGGTGCGATAGATGTACAATGTCGATGGAGAGAGTTTCCTCATATCATGTTAATGAGACCAATTATTGAAAAGGTTTGATTAGAAATATAGATACTAAGCTGTAAACCCAACGAAGATTCACAGAGTACAGGAAAACGAAATTTTCAAGCATCATTGCTATCGCAGGATTCGATTGCTTTATCATATATAGAAAGACTTATTGTTTGCAAGACAAGGAAAATTAATCGTAAATTGGTGTCGAGAATATATACATATATATATATATATATATATATATATATATATGCGAGTAAAAATAAATACAAAAAAGGGGGTTTTGTATGATTGTGTATAGAGGAATATATTATTTTGTTTAAAAGAGTTCCAACACTGTCTGTTTTTTATGTTTTATTTATATTCCTGCAAAACCAATGTGGGATATAGAATATGGAATATACAATATATAATATAATATAAAATATATAATATAAAATAAAAATGGATGGTACTATGAAATAAAGTATT
>NC_068983.1:19676082-19682134 GCF_001194135.2 Octopus bimaculoides | reverse complement strand
CATAAATATACAGGGATTAGCATTGAGTTGCTTCTCCAACATACTGAAAATTTAGAAATAGCAGTCAAAGAACTACTGATTCTAAACTACAAATTTTTCTCTAAATGGATGGCGATATTTATGGCACACATAGAACAAAAAACCGGAGGGGAAAGCATAAAGAAAACAAGTCTTTAGTTAATCGGATACGATCGTTTCATGGCTAAGGGAATGAAAATTTCCCTATTCCAAATCATCAGTCCGATATTCTGATAAATTTGAAAGTGTCTCTAAAAAATTCACGGTAATCTTTGGCCATAGGAACACATACATACATACATACATACATACATAGATACATAGATACATACATACATACATATATAAATACATACAAACATACATACATCCGTACATACATACATACATACATACATGCATGCATACATGCGTACATACATTCATACACGAGATAGTTTGAACTCATAACGTTATGGAAACTTGCGTTAACTGTAATATCTTGAAAGGCGTATACGTTAGAAATTGTAGAGACATATCTCAACGGCTGCGTCCGTCGATTGAAGTATTACTCTGAAAGTCAGATTTGGTTTCTTGCGCTCGTGTCCTAATATCTAATACAAGGTGGAAATAAGACTAAAGAAAGATATCTTGGACCTGTTTGCCAGTGTTACTGAACACAGGCCGAGAGAAATGTGACAAGATCGGCTGAAATTAATAAGAGATATATCGTACACAACCTTCATTTCTTTGATAACATACGTTAAACCATAATGGGGCTTATCATATTTAATTTCTTATAGAGTGCTCTAGCTCACTGGTTAAAGCAGTCAAATTCATTCAGAGGTTGTCACTGGATGTCTACGGTGATTTTGCACAAGTATATGATGAAGTTGGTAAGTCAACAAAGATTCTTCGACTCTGACGGTTAACGGTGTTGGGTCGATGTTTTAGCTAGTATTATTTATTTTTAACGCTTGTAAGACAGTGAGCTAGCAGAATTGTTAACACTCTGGGAAAATGCATAGTGGTATTTCGTCCGGAACTACGTTCTGTTTTCAAAATCCTCAGAGTTCAACCATGCATTTCATCCTTTCGTGGTCGTTAAAATAAGTACCATTTGATTACTAGGACCGACAAAATTTCAGGCATTGTGCCTATATTAGATAGGATAGTTGTGTTGCTTTTCTCTTTATCTGAACAGAATGCTTGACTAGACGTAGAGGGACTTAGGTACTTTCCCAACGTTAGCAGTACTCCATCAGGAGGATCTCTCTCTCAATAAATAATCGAAACCCAACCGAATATCCCAAACAGACGTCAGGCCATTGATTATTTGTATTGCAGATATTTTTACTAGCAACAAGCTGGTACTCAAATATTTAGCGGATTTATATCTAACGGATTGACCTTCAGGTTGAACCAGCATATACATCCTTCTTTGAGCAAAGGAAGCTATTTGTTTATACTAAGCTTTACACATACAAAGTATACTTCTTTAGTAGGACAACCTTTTGAGATTCACTCTCCCTGATGTTACATTTATGTTTTAAATTATGACAACACTACACAAATTGTGTGTGTGTGTGTCCTCAAACTTGAAACGTATAGAAATATTTTTATTATAATTTAGGCGGCAAGGTGGTAGAGACGTTAGTACGCCGTACACATTTCTTATCGCCATTTCGTTTGCAGTTCAAATTCCACCGAGATCAACTGTTTTTGTCCTTCGGGATGAAATATCAGTTGAGGACGGGGGTCGGTGTAATTGACTTATCACTTCACCTAAAATAATTCAGGAATGGATCATTAAGGTGGCGATCTTCACCGATTTTTACGTTCTGAGTTTAATTCCGTTGAGGTTGACTTTATTTACATCTTCCCAGAATCGATAACGAAAGTACCTGTAGAATACCTGGATTGATGTGATCGACTTACCACCCCCTCCGAACCTGCTGGTTTTGTGCCAAAATTGAAAACAATTATTAAGGTAATGAGCTGGCAGATAAGTTAGTACGCCGGGCGAAATGCTTAGCGGTATTTCGTCTGCAGTTACGTTCTGAGTTCAAATTCTGCCGAGGTCGACTTTGCGTTTCAGCCTTTCGGGGTCGATAAATTAAGTACCAGTTACGCACTGGGGTCGATGTATTCGACTTCATCCCTTTGTCTGTCCTTGTTTGTCCTCTCTATGTTTAGCCCCTTGTGGGCAATAAATAAGAAACGTTAGTACGCCAGACAAAATGCTTACTGGCACCTAGTCCGTCATCGCCGTCTGAGTTCCAATTCCACGGAGATCAATTTTGAGTTTCATCCTCTTGGATGCCGATAAAATATATGCCAGTTGAATACTATTGTCGGTGTGTTCCTCCCCGCAAATCCGCTGACCTTGTGCGAAAAGCTGTAACCAATATTTTTTCTTCTGAATTGCCCTATCAGCATTTTTATTCATACATTAGAAAGATTTTATTCACAATCGCACGTTTACTTTGTTAGAATCATTACTGTAAGCAATTTTATTTTTCATAACCATCAATATTTTTGCAACTCCTATCTATTATTTTCTGCATCATAATACTTTATTGTATCCACACTCCAGTTCATGAACTTCCTCCCCTCTCCTGTTATATTTCTATTTTCTATCTCAAAACCTTTATCTAAGAAAGATTTTTATTGAATGGATATTTCCAGTGATTTTTGAGAATTTTTGAAGAATTTTTAAAAAATTGTTTTTATCATCAATAAAATATCATCAGGAATAAGTTTTTTTTTTCTGAAGGCCATTTCTCTTAAGACTATATTGTGTGAAATTGTATAACAATTTAAATATTTTTGACAAACTTTGGGGAATTTTGATGTAATATTTGAAAATTGTTTTCGTGAAATATTAGTATCATTAAAATACTTTAATGCTTATTCTTATCAACACGCTTGCCCTCGTTAAGTATATTATTATTATTATTATTATTATTATTATTATTATTATTATTATTATTATTATTATTATTATCAACATCATCATCATCATCATCATCATCATCATCATCATCATCATCATCATCATCATCATCATCACCATTCAGTTTTAATTTTCGGTATTTATAATCATCCACTTTCATTAGTTATATTTCATTTTATGTTTTATATTTATTATTTATACTATATATTTTCGCTATATATCTTCATAGAATTTACTTTGATTAATAGCACTTCTATAATTTTTATTCATTATCATTGTTTTTCTTCGTCTTTGACTTCATCTGTCATTGCCATTACTAACAATTATGTATCTTAATAACAGATCCTCCAAATTCTGCCCACCAAGCTACCCAGATTTATGGATTTCACGATGACTTTCCGTTTCTAAGTTTGTTACAAGCCCGATTAAAATTGCTTCATACATACCATTCGAATTACTGATCATTGGAACCGCTCCTCAGTACAAAACCAACAATTATTAGACTATAAAATGCGTAAGAAAAAATTCTCTCTATATATTTCTACGCATTCCTACAAATCACACCAAGAGGCTGTCAGTTCGTGATGATTCACATTTCATTCAAAACCATACAAAACTCTTGCAGTTCACACACCGTATTATTTACATAGGCTGTTGTCTTAATATATTAGCGTTAATTATGTACCGTATTTGATTCTACCTTTATCAGAGTAGCATGCATGTAATTCGAGTTATTGTAGACTGCGTACATGCAATATCTTCACAAAACTCATAAGCCATGACTGAATGTCGGAACATTTAGAGAAGACTTGCTCAAACATCAATTTTGAAGAGAGTGGCTCCTTATACATATAATAATAATAATAATAATAATAATAATAATAATAATAATAATAATAATAATAATAATAATAATAATAACAATATTATTATTATTATCATTGTTCAGTAGTTTTATTTTTATAACGTGCTTTCACTTCACTACCGAGCGCAGCTCTGTGCGCCTTGGGTATGTGCTGTGGTTTGCTGTGGTGCTCTTATGGTTACTGTATTGAAAATGTTTTGCGTAGGATGTGTGCAGTGCCCAGTTGTGCAATTTTCTGTATGTTATTATTTTCTGTATCTTGTTATTGAGTGAGAGAGCAGGGCATGCCATCAAAGGGACACTGGGGTACAAACATACGAAGCCCTATATACCCATCATGACTACCCGTCCGATAAGGGTACACCTGGCACATGCATCGGAAACATATGTGCGTGACATGGTGATCTCATATCAAGATAAACAGCGCGTAACCTTGCAGGTAGGGTTCAGTTAGAATTTTCTTCAGGTCGAGTAGCCATCCCGCTCAAAAAGTTCCTGAATATGGTTCGTTTAAGGATGTTGAGCAAAACACCCATGTTTCCAAAGGTGAATTATTCAAATCCGAAAGCATTCCTTTCAACACATGGCTATGATGCTCCCCCACTACTTCTGCTCATGATCAGAGATACACATATCGTCAGCTACCATTCTTGGATTATAAAATATATGAAACTATTTAGTATTGCATCGAATGTTGAGCGATGACTTGGAAAAAGTGTGCCGAAGTGGAGGACGGTTGAAATTCTGATTGTATAGCACACAGGCGAGTGCACGTTTACATGTATTCAAAAATACACATATATGTTATGTGATCTTGTATAAACAGCAGGTAAATGGTTCCGAAACTGTCGGGTAGATTTACAATAATATTTCCCAGTATAGCTTTACTAAACTGTAGCGATGACCAGAAGCCATCGTGTCGTTTTCAAGCTCATCTTAGCAAAATCATCTACAGCAACAAAAATACGATCCGATTAGAAAATACATACCCACCAATGATAGGTTGCACATGCAGTTTAAAAGGCACGAGTGTATATGATCCTTAATATGATATGTCTGAAACAAGTCATGATTTTCAAGAGAGAAGCATAATTCATTATAGCCGTGCTCAATCTCAGTACTGAGCTTTCGTTGCAAAGATAATTACAAATTACAACAATAATAATTATAATAACATGTCACTCTTAGCATGAGTACCATCAAGACGTACGACGAGAAAATAAACTACATGATTCCTATATTAGGAAAAAATAACAGCATTTCTGCACTTAACATTTTGTATCACAGTAATAACATGATCAACAAAAAAGTTCATAATACCAGTAGTTGAGCAGAACTGATTCATCTAATAGATATCGATTTTTGTTGGATTGCTCTATCTCATTAATCTATGTCTCCATGTCCCCAGAGGCAATGCTGACGGCAAACACTCGTCGATGATCCTGCAAGCATGATCAATGTAGATAGACTATAAGAGAGAGAGAGGAAGGAAGAGAGAGAGGAAGGAAGAGAGAGAGGAAGGAAGAGAGAGAGGAAGGAAGAGAGAGAGGAAGGAAGAGAGAGAGGAAGGAAGAGAGAGAGGAAGGAAGAGAGAGAGGAAGGAAGAGAGAGAGGAAGGAAGAGAGAGATGGAGATAGAGGACGAAAGGGGAGAGGCATAGAGGGGGAGTGGGGAGGGACGGAAGGACAGAGAGAATAACTAAAACAAATCACCGAAAGGGAAAATGCAAAATCGACGGTAAAATATGTATATTTAGAAAGAAAATGGGGAAGAGATATTTACACACAAGCACACACGTACACATAAATATGTATGCGTGTGGCGCATGTAAATATATATATAACTATATTCATAATCACTCATATCTATATAAATTTATGTATATATATATATATATATATGTATACTTATAAAACACACACACACACATATATATATGTATGCATGCAAGTATGTTCATACACAAGCGCACAAACCACATGTATATATTGGATCTATACAGGTGTTTATATATGTGTGTATATTTATATAAGAATTTATCTGCCCAGATATACCGATGAAGAAATTTAGTAATACACACACATATTCACTTCCATATCTGTTCATCTCTCTCTCATACTCACTCACACATTGTCTCTTTTTCTCATGCGTCTGCATGTATATGCATGGGTTTATATCTATATGCATGTGAATATATATATATATATATATATATATATATATATATATATATA
>NC_068983.1:19674040-19676000 GCF_001194135.2 Octopus bimaculoides | reverse complement strand
ATATATGAATGTATCTGTGCATATGTGTATGTAATAGGGACGTAAGGGCCGCCAATTACTAGGAGAAATGAATATATGGATATCGTAAAAATACTGTTCAGGAACGTTGAAGATAATCGCTACATTTATCCTCAAAACTGTTTCATGGAATATGTTGTGGAAGGATTCAAGTGACTAAAAGGTAAACTTACTCATTGTTATAAAACAAAGACTGAGGGATTGGAATTTGTGTTGGTAAGCAGATCACATTGAGCCAGTAATATACAGCTTTGAGTTTCGCATAATAGCAGTAGTAGTATGTCGTGTATATACTTTCATCCCTTCTGCTTCGTTCTATTATATATCCACCACAAGGATATAAAAGTGGCGACGAGTTGTTGGAAGCTTGCGTTGGAAGTTTAGCCATTTTATTTGTCTTTTTTGGTACGAAACCAAATAATATCCTTTAACATGAAGAAATTATTGTCCTCCATGGTGCAGTTGCAACAGCAACTACAGCAGCAGCAACATCAGTTGCGACAGCAATTACTGCAGCAGCATCTATAACTGCAGCAACATAAAAAGCAACAGTTGCTGGAATTCATGTTGAAGAAGGAGTAAAATACATCAGATACGTACTCGTCAGACAGCGTAGCAAACTCAATTGAAAAATTCAGCTATAATTCAGAAAGATGGATTACCTTTTTTGCAAATTTTCGAAGATACGATGAAATCTTCAAAGACGAGTGTAATAGCTGGTCTGACGAAAAAAAAGGTACAACCACTTCTAAGAAAATTATTCCCTGCCGAACACGAAAAATACAGTTATTATATTCTGCCGTAAAAGCCAGGTGACATTTGTTTCGATGAAGCAATTAATATTATATCGACTTTTTTTAGTGAAAGAAGTTCCCTGTTCAATACCTGCTGACACTCTTTATATTTGGTCAAAAAATATGATGAAGATTTCGTCACCTATGCCGGAGAGTTTGAGATATACAAATTGAATGAGCTGACCCCGGACATATTCAAATCTTTAGTTTTTGTTCAAAGGCTTACTGCATGCAAGGGTGTAGATATATGTTTGCCGATATTAGCAAAATGAGAATAGGACCAAAATTTAACAAAATTTGTGCATGTGAAAATTAATAACACATACGTAAAGTTACAATTGGATACAGTGAGCGACATCTCAAAATTTAACATGGAAAAGTTCGGAAGACCTAGATTAAATGAAATCTCGAAAATAGCCCGAGGTGTTTCAGGAAAGAAAAACATATTTTAAGGGTGGATTGATAAGTTACATTACGTTTCGTAAAACAAAGACCATTGAGGCTAAAATTGACGAAAGTCAAACTAAAGGCGACCTTAGCGGAATTTGAACTCAGTACTCAAATGTAAGGACGAATATAGCTGAGCATTTTCCCCCGGCATGCTAACGAATCTACCAATTCGCCGTTTTATCTTAACGAAATATTAAAGGAGTTTTCGAGAGACTTCAATATGTCATCCCTATCAATTACCTGTGTCAGGTGGTAAAGTCGATTAGATTTTCTGAAAACAACTATATACTTGACAAATATACTTGTCAAAAAATATACTCCATTCAGAGATTCTTCAATTATACTTAAATTATATTCACTTGGAAATGAAAGAAAAAAGATCTCAAGTAGCCCATTTTATCATTTATGCGCTTTCATTCTAATATAAAAACGTTGGAAGCTAGTTATGCTCAGTACCAAAAAGGCACATGTTAGTGCTTGAATAATTCTGAACTTAAACTCTGAATTTTACATCCAGGACAAGAACCGCAACATGAAAATACGTTATGAGAGAAGTCTAAAAAAAAGCTGATTTGGAGATAATAATGCAGATAAACATAATTACGCTTCACACACACACACACACACACACACACTCGCACACAGAGAAATACAAACACAACCACAAATGTATATATATATATATATATATATATATA
>NC_068983.1:19667477-19671546 GCF_001194135.2 Octopus bimaculoides | reverse complement strand
TATATATATATATATATATATATGATATATATTTATACATTTCCTGTGTACGTCCTTTTGACTTTTGTTGATTTTCCTGTGTTTGCTTTTATACTTTTGATTTGTGTGTATACATATGTGCTTGAGTGTGTGTGTGCACAAACATTCAGCCACATACACACATACGCATATATAGATGCAGAAGGATGGAGTGTGTTCATATGTTTTATACACTTGTTGAAAACTACATGAATACAATAAAAAAATAACCTTCTGGTAACAGTAGCCCAAGTAATTTAAGTGGTAACAATTTATCGTAATATAATCGTATCCGACTGTGTGGCTGAAAATATCAACATGGCATCTCGTAAATAATAGTCAATGTACAGCATCTTTCATAGAAATGTATAGACAAAAAAATAACTATCAAATATATAAGCGAAACAAGATATATTAATCGAAAAATAATAATAAATTGCAAAAACATCCCAAAACAGGAATTATCCATAAAAGGTTATTTCATATATTGGAAATAATAATCGAAAATGCGCAGCAAAATGTTATGTATATTCATCAGCAAAGTCAGTACAAATGACAGATGCTAAAGAAGACAAAACTGAATTCCTCTCTAGCAAGATACTGCAAGGCACACGTAGCATTATTAATCCACTTCTTTCCAATTAAGATGCAATTAAGAAATGAAACGTGTAATTATTTGCCAGATATATTGTACCGATTAATCATTAAAATAAGAGGATCAACAGGGTGAATGTCTTTTGTTGAGTTTGTTTCTTTTGTTCAGTTCGTTTGTTATGAAGCATATCATTTAGCAAGCATCGCATCAGGCTGTTCGTTAGTTTTTGTTGGTTGCTAGGAGTTATATGTTCTTAATGAACTCACGTTCATTTACTGGCACACGATACAATCATATACTTACCCAAACACATAGGAAAATGCCCTCTCACAAATATGGACATGTAAATACATACACATACATACATACATATATATATACATACATGCACACATACATGCATATATATATGTGTGTGTATGCATGTATAACAACATTGCTAGCCGAGTGTGCCAACAGGGATGAAGTATTTTGTCGTGATTGATAATCCCTCTCAAATGACTCAATTATATATATATATATATATATGTGTGTGTGTGTGTGTGTGTGTGTGTGTGTGTGTGTGTGTGTGTGTGGTGTGTTTGTGTTGACACATATATTGAACAGAATACCTAAATACTTAAACTACCTCAGCAGCCGTATAGCGTAATTGACCAAATATGGTGTATGTAGTTTCTACACCAATATATTACATTTCTAGATTAGCAGTTGTTATTATAATTGCATGTCTGACGTTATAAACAAGATTCGTTTTGGGGTAGAGTATGTCAGAGCAGTAACAAAAATATTTTTACATCGGGTGCCCAAAATTCTCTTTAGGTATACGAATGAAATATATTATGAAAACACAGGCGGTTGAAACGAAAACTTGATCTCCAATAATAAAATACAAAAGTGATAAGAAAATTCACGTTCAAATCTGTTGGAATGCATGGAAAATTAGTATGTAATTCATAATTTCGATTTTAGCTCTTCAGCATACACATGACGGTTTATTATGAGTTGGTAAGTATCAGTACACAAGAGAAAATAATGTGGTAGTTGAAGTTACAAACAAGAGCCACGAACTCTTACTGAATTCCGGGGAATTGGCTGAGGATACACAATAATATTGAAACAACAGTTGACCCAATAATCTCCTACGCTAATGCATCCAGTGTTTTATGAACGCACACTTGTCTGAGGGAGTTTACGTATTTTCCAAGGACGAAATAGTAAAGTAAGTAGCGTATTCCCTTTCGAATTTGCCGCGACATATCAAGAATGAATATGCATATTCTCGTAATATAAATATTGTTCATATAAACTCCTCTCAGCGCGACTGTTATCTAGTTTAATTTAGGTCTGTGATAACGCAAGATAACCTGGCATATTATACACACAAACAGACACACACACACACACACACACACACACACACACACACACACACACACACACACACACACACACACATACATATATATGTATATATACAAGTATATGTGTGCATGTGTGTGTGCTTGTATCACTACAGTTTCTTATTAGCTATAAAGCCATTCCTTCGACATTGTATGATTTATGGCATTACGCCCGGTCTGCAGGCAATTGCACCCGTCAAATTTGAATATAAGACTACGAAATTGTCGAAAAGCCAGCATAATAACGTATCTTGGTACGACATTTTTCTAGAGCCAGCATAAAAGATGAATAAAAAAGTTAAACTTGAACCATTGTCCGGCTTAGAATATAACATAAATACTAGATATATGCTTTTTGATATACTTATGTGTTTTTAACGATATATTCGGGTAGTAATAAAGCTTCCGAAGTTATTTTTATTTCAGGGGAATTGTATAAAAACTAAAATTCTCAGCATGTGTTTTTATATCTAATGTTATTTTGCGTTCCGCTTTTAAGGACTTGGAAAATAGTCGAGCATTTGATGTTTAGTCACCCAGACCGATGTGGTTCTATAAGGACAGAATAAGTAGCAGGATTAATAGTAAATACGTGGGTAAAGATGTTTGACGTTACCATTACATGTGGTGCCACTGTATAGCCGCAGATGAATGGCTGAAACTAATGTTAGAAAGCTGTGTATAAATATATGTAAATATATCTACTACAAAGAACAGTTTACAATTTGTAAGTATACAAGATAGTATATGACGTAAAGGAAGTGTTTTATACTACCATTGTTCGGTCGATCATTTGTATCTCGCGCATATGCACTAAATCCGTACAGTTGATTGGAGCTGTACTACGGCATGATATGTGGGAAGAACGAAGAAATTTGGCATAAACAGTATTCTGCCCAATAACACAAGAACCACCAAATAACATACATTAATACATGATTCATGAGGAGAAGCAATAATAATAATCAGTAATCGGCTCCATTGTTATGCGTTGGAAGCACTGAGATTTCTGACAAACATAAGCCCGAATGATTGTAAGATTTTTTACGGTAGGCACAGTTAATGCTTTCTATGTGTATGTCATCTAAAAACGAACACTTGATAGATCAATAGAGCTTCATAATCGACGCATGTTTCTGAGGTTCCTATGCATCATTTGCAATTTTACACTTTACTCACCGGGGGTGTTATGTCGAATCGCAAAGAACGCATAAGGTTCGTATCTTTAGAGATAAAAGTGGAGTTTAGATTCCACAAATATTCATTATCACACATACACACACACATAATGTGCATATGGATAATATATAAATATATACATGATATATATATATATATATATATATACACAACATTTATATACATACATATGCATCTATATATTTATCCACATATATACGTGCGTTTATATATGTGTATTTCATATATATATATATATATATATATGCAAATATATACCATATACATAGTTAGTTCTGTAGATTAATAGACACAGATATATTTTGAAAGATGTGTGTAGTTTTGAATGCATGGCTTCATGTACACATTTGTATATATTTCCCTATATACAAATATAGCCAGCATACTCGTTCTTGAGCATGTGATAGTGTATATGAAAGTGGTGACAACACCACTTAAATATTTACAGCACAATCAATCACGTTACAGGTCGATCATTATTATGAATCTATTTCATGTTCACTCATGATTTCCTGCACACATCCACGACTTACGTTCTATAAATACAAGACATCAGTTGGAAACATTGTACTATACATACCTACACACGCACACACATGCACCCCGACGCACTCACGCACCCACACGTATATATGTTTGTACATGTATATATATACACACGCACACACACACACCCACACCCACACACACACACACACATATATATATATATATATATATATATAAATATATATATATATAAATATATATACATATATATATTTATATATATGTACAAACATATATATATATATATATGTGTGTGTGTGTGTGTGTGTGTGTGTGCGTGTGTGTATATATACACATAGATACATAT
>NC_068983.1:19663057-19665283 GCF_001194135.2 Octopus bimaculoides | reverse complement strand
TAGACCTCGATAGACCGTAGAGATGTATAATAGTGTACAAAAAGCACCAATCCAGAACACCACAGACAAACATATGAATGAAAAGGAAGGCAAAACAAATCTAACTGGGTACTGCACACATTCTACGGAAAACACTTTCAATACAGTAAACATAAGAGCACCACAGCAAACCACAGCACATACCCAAGGCGCACAGAGCTGCGCTCGGTAGTGAAGTGAAAGCACGTTATAAAACTAAAACTACTGGACAATAATAATAATAATAATAATAATAATAATAATAATAATAATAATAATAATAGTAGTAGTAGTAGTAGTAGTAATAATAATGATAATAATAATTATTATTTTTATTATTATTATGATTATAATATAAACCTAAATATTAATAAGAATAAAAATAACGAACCCCAAAGAACCAGTACAATCGCAGTAAAGAACGATAACACCAAACCTTTTAATTCACATAAACCGTATATAAATAACCACAATAAAACCGACACGTACAATTATAAACATAAACACAATTATAGAAAGAAATAGAATAGCCATAACTACGACTTCAAACGCTATTCGAATACCGAGAGCGGCTTCTATACCAAAAGTAACAATATTAATAAGAAAAGAAATAATAAGACACTTTGTACGAAACTACGAAAATTAGCAACTTAAAAGATAACAGCCAACCGGCAAAAAGAGTGTCACTCATAATGACGCGCCTTCTAGCCACATGGAGAACGACCCGAGAAACAATAGCCTCCTCAATACAACACTAGCAAAGATAAACTGAATAGTTTATGTGGATGCAGAAACAGAAATAAGTGTCAATTCTCTAATAGGTGCAAAACAAAAAATATAGTATACCAATGCTACGTACTCGCAAATAACCATACAATATAGGAGCCACGAAAAATCAAATGATCAAATGATACTTGGATCCAATTCACATCAATCTAGTTTTCGAAATATAATTAAAGCAAATTCTACAGTTGTTAGCAGCTACATCTGGAAATTAAAGGGGAAAAAATCAATTACAGTTTAGAATGGCGTATCCTAGCAAAAAGCTCGTCTTATAACACTACCAGCAAGCGGTGTGATCTCTGATTAACAAAATGTTTCAAACATTGATGGATAAACCGCCTCTACTCAATAGGAAATATGAAAATAATAGATTCTGACACATATCGGCCAATTTGTCTTTTCTATCTTTCGTTAACTTGCTCAATCCTGTAAACACCACTACCACCTAGCCTTAAACTTCTATATTTCTTAACCTATCTTCGATTTCATGCAGCCATTCCACATTATCATTATGCCCTACAGGTTGGTCCGAGATTCCTCGCCAGAATGCCTGCCTTTCTTTTGCATCTGGTATCATTGTTAAGTGTATTTATCCATCTAGGTCACGAAACTGTTTCATCTGATTTGCTTCAAACAACCTATTTTGCCTGAATTGTTTTGTTCTATTGTCATATCTTTACAATTTTTCTTTGATTGCTACTACTCTTTGTTTCAATATATTCACTATTGCATCATAGCCTTTATCTCTTATTCTATATATATACTATTTTGCTTTCGTCTTGCAATTCCCCTCTACATTAAGTTGTCAATGTGACCTAAATGTCTTTTTAAGTTTATTTCTCTCACATTCGTCTACGTCAGTATGGTTCTTTACGGTCTGTCTGTTCTTTTCTATTAATCCAACTCTATGAACAGCAACCAAACGTGCAGCTAAAATAATCTCGTTAGTTCAGTTATATTTCTCGTCTGGAATAGCCGGAGGACCCAATCTATCGTGTCAGTTTCAAATCTGAGCTTGCATCGATCAATGTACCTCAGATTGACGGGTGGGTGGAACTTGACCCTGGTCTTGTCTAATATATTGGTACAGCATCCTCACTATGTATTGTTGGTGACCATCGGATTCTTGTGATATAGGTCCTCCAATTACTTCTGCTTCATTTGCTGAGAATGAATTTACATTCATTTCTCTGTCCTTGCTAAGCATGTTATCTCTTTGTGGAGTATTATTTCATTCAATTATTTTTATTATTATTTTATGTTTGACTTTTGTTTTGCATTTGTACAAGTTGGATCCAAGTCTCACCCAGAGACCTCAAGAGACAACAAGTTATTATTATTATTATTTTATGTTTGACTTTTGTTTTGCATTTGTACATTATTATTATTATTATTATTATTATTATTATTATTATTATTATTATT
>NC_068983.1:19660152-19662897 GCF_001194135.2 Octopus bimaculoides | reverse complement strand
TATTATCAACATTATTATTATTATTATTATTATTATTATTATTATTATTATTATTATCAACATTATTATTATTATTATTATCATCATCATCATCATCATCATCATCATCATCATCATCATCATCATCATCAACATCATCATCAACATCATCATCATCATCATTATTATTATTATTATTATTATTATTATTATTATTATTGATAGTTCTGTTCTGTTTTTCTCTAAATTGTCTATATGATAATCAATCGAGCACACAAATGCACTTATGCCAAATGGCATAAATCTCATACAGGATATCGAGACAATTTATACATATCAATATCTGGAAATAATACCTTTTGTAACACATGTCATCTAGCAATGCTTTAAAACCCATATGGATTAGTAACCTTCATTCTATGAATACTCATAATTACTTGAAACATCATTGTTGAGAGAGTAATATATAGTAAGTATAGAACATTTAATATAATATGTATTGAATATGATATTTATATAAAGGTGTTAAGTTGCGTTCGTACATATTTTAAAGGCGTGTTGAAAAGGAGAAATTTGAATGCAGATGAACGTGTTATGAACCGCCAGTGTGAAAGTGTTGTTGGAGAAATGTAGCGAAACCTGACACTAACGTGTTATCATCAAACTGGAGTGATGTCCCGCTTCCCACCAAAGGAATCCTAGTCTCAGATTAGTTTGTTAAACTTGCTTTGTAATACGTTTGTATTCATGTTGTCAAATGTTGTCGTATAGCTATACCATGTTTAATAACAGTACATCTAACCTTCCTGATCGTTGCCGAATATCCAAGAGAATTATTTGCTACAGAATGTAGATGCAGATGATCATAAAGAATTTCAGGTAAAAATTCAGGTAATTATAGATGGAAGTAATTTAAGGAGGACAGGTCGTCGATGATAAATTTTGATGTAACAGGGAAATACATCATCTTAGAGTTGATAGATACACAGTTAATGGCGTTTATTTGCATTTCCTATCACAAATTAGATGCTATTTGTCATTCATGTTAACTATCTTTTATAATTAGAATACACACACACACACACACACACACACACACACATATATATATATATATATATATATACACCATTAAAGCCTTGTTAATTTACATACAATTACTTATAATAGGTGCAAACACACTCACACAGAATATACCATTAACCTCAGCAACTTAATTAGGCACCACTGTCAACAATTATTTGACACGAAAATTCAAAACTTTCTCTCTTTTCCAATCAAACGAAATGAAGTCTGTTTATTTCACATATTTTCCGTCTAACGCAATACATATCTTAAAAAGTCTGATATACTTGGGTAAATATCACGAAGCAAGTGTAACTATTTGAGTTATCTAAATGTTATTAAACAGATATTTCCTTTCAATAATTATCTCATGTCATTTCATAGGAAGATTTGAGAGCAAAACTGGCTGAAATAGAAGAGAAAGGTCATTTGATCTAAATTCATACCCAGCAAAAATGTCACACTCGGTATATCAATTTTTTCATCATTATTTATTCAGAAATTATCATTTATGCAGGGACTCAAGACAAAAGAAATATTCATTTGTTAAATTATCGTTCAATATCAATATAACACGCGCATGTGTTTCATGTCTTTATATGTGTTTGTATGTGTCTGAAGTTATACTTCTTAAATGTAAAATAAACGAATTTTATATTGTAAATTCAAAGATACATTCGAAAATGTAATGCCATATCTCCAAATAGTACATCGCGTTTTCCAACCCGGTGCTGTATATGAATGTATCAACACTTAAAGATACTTACTCCGGCACAAGAGTCTTGGAATAGTTATCATATAAGGCTTCTTCAAATTTTGGATACTATGGAAATAAATAGCAGCCGCCAAATATAAATGAGATTGATGTAACCATTGAGATATGATAGGAAACCTTCCCATTTGCTTTCTTTTATATAACTTAAGATTTAATGCGTATGGTGCGCTATCCAGCAACACGAGCTCCTGTTTCATCTGTTAGCGAGGGGAAACGACAAAGCACGCTATCGTTACAGATAACGTAAGCTATTTCAGCGAAGCACACTCTGTTGCAAGCAAAGATCAGAACAATATCAGCCGAGTTAATTCACTTCAGTTTCACAGTTAGTGATTGCAAGCAAAATTCACACCCTCACTATCATTGAATTATTCCATTGTCCTAACTGTACTATCGTTACCCAAATTTGATGGAAAAGCTTCCTGTTACAATTTCGATAACTGAGGCCTTGTCCCGTCAACATAAGATCGTCAGTATTTTCCAGTTCTTATTCAGAGGTAGTTTGCATCAAATACTCGATTACAATGTTGGAATGCAATATGACTACACCAACACTGTATTTATTCACTGTTCAAATAATCAATACAAATGTATTTTCAGCCAAAAGTTTCACGGACACAGAAGTTGTATTAGATTTACACATAATTGCTACATATGTCAAACTGAACTAATCAAATATTTGAGTCTCGGTAATTTATAACGAATATCTCCAAAGATATAAAAGTCATTACACATTCTTAAACTATGATATTATATTTATCTTAATACCTTTTTGAAATGAATAGCCGTTTGAAAAAGAAAACATATTAAACAATGTTCTTTGCAAAAAAGTGTAATTTCAGTTTGACAGACTATGAGAATACATATTTATTTTAGAACATATATGAATGCATGTGTGTGTGTTAGGATATATATATATATATATA
>NC_068983.1:19654653-19656596 GCF_001194135.2 Octopus bimaculoides | reverse complement strand
AAACGCCACTATTTAAGATAAATTTTAATTTTCTCAGAGATATTTTACCTGTTACGCTTCTTCTTGAAAAAACGAAACTTATCAAAAATATACTTTTTTAAGGTGTAATGAAAAAAAGTTCATAATTATTTCTTACTAGTGTCAACAGAGTCTACGTGGAAGCGTTTTATGTGTGGGAACATAATGACTGCCGTGTACGTTGACTAGAATCGTTGGCTGTATCAGTAGTAGTAGAGACCGTGTTGGTAGTGGTGAGTAGCAGATGTGACCGTGGGACGTCATGCAAACCGTAGCAGAGACCGTTCGTCATAATAGTAAAGTTTTAGTAGTAGTTAATTTACTGTAGTAGTAGAGGAAGTGACAGCAGCAGCAGCAGCAGCAGCAGCAGCAGTAGTAGTAGTAGTAGTAGTAGTAGTAGTAGTAGTAGTAGTAACCGTTGGCCGTAATAGGAGCAGTAGCAGAGACTGTTGGTCGTAGTAGTAGTAGTAGTAGTAGTAGTAGTAGCAGGGACCGTTGTACAGTAGTAGTAGTTATCGTGGCGGTGGTGGTGTTATGCGTGTTAGTAGAAAGCTCCGCGATGATCGTAACATTGATAATCAAAGCACTCCATCAAGGAAAAGTAACCGGGAAAAGTGTGCGTTCGCAATCCAGGAACAGGAAATAACAACCAAATACCTGATGCATTAAAAACAGATAGAGATGTAGGAAAAGCAGTAAAATGTTACAACCCATGAAGACTTTGTGGAGTTAACACCGAAGTTATCACCCACATCATAAGCGGTTGTCCGAAAATGTCATCAGAGTTTTACCCACCGATGAGACATGCTGTTGTAGCTAGGAGACTGTATAATGAAATATGTCGGAAGGATAAGCCCGAGGAGAAAGAAATAAGAATCCACAGTATGGTGGAAGCCATAGCCACCTACAATAAAAAGGAGTATTGGTGGAGTATCCCAGTGAAAACCTCAATAAAATGTGAGCACATCAGCCCTGATATAAAGATTTGGGATGAAGACAAACTATGTACTGTCGTGGAAATCAGCGACCCAGCAGATCTTAACAAACATCTTGAAGTCATTGAAAAAGAGAATACCTACGCTGAACTATTGATAAATCGTCAGTTACTCTATCCAAATTACAGGTTCAGGTTTATACCTGTAATTATTGGGGCCATGGGATATGTAAAACACTGCCTAAATACGTGTCCGACGATGCAACGCCAAAAATCTGTATACTTTCCAGAAGTATAACATTTAAATATATATGAGCCTTATCTACATTATTTACAATTGACGGATATTTGTCCTCAGCTTGTTTGTTGTTAACATAACGTTTCGGCTGATATACCCTCCAGGCCTCATCAGGTGTCTTGGGGAAATTTGAATCTGGGTTCTCATTCCTAAGATATTATTCGATGTTATTATTATTATTATTATTATTATTATTATTATTATTATTATTATTATTATTATTATTATTATTATTATCATCACTATTATCATTAATAATAATAATAATAATAATAATAATAATAATAATAATAATAATAATAATAATAATAATAATAATAATAATAATAATATTCAGGTGACTCACTGTTGATTTGAGTAAAAGAAAATAGAATAGGATCAGTTGATTATGATTTTGTTCCATATATTCCCCATTTATATTCACACATTCACTGCAGTGCTCCTGCAGGTTTTCCAAGTCCTGTGAATGAACTACGAAGGTTGGGCTTCCAACCAGGTATTTCGCGATATGAAATTAAAAGCCTGGAAGGAGTGGCTGTATGGTAAGTAGCTTGCTTACGAACCACATGGTTCTGGGTTCAGTCGCACTGCGTTCACCTTGGGCAAGTATCTTCTAGTATAGCCGCGGGCCTACCAAAGCCTTGTAAGTGGATTTTGTAGACGGAAACTGAAACAAGCCCGTCGTATATATAT
>NC_068983.1:19645536-19653505 GCF_001194135.2 Octopus bimaculoides | reverse complement strand
ATATGCATATATATATGTGTATATATGCATATATACATGTGTCTATGTGTTTATATATGCTTATGTAATTGAATATATGCGAACATATATCCATAGATATAAAAGCATATATATACATTTATATAAATCTATATGTACATATGCATGCGTTTATATGTATTTATGTATGTATGTATGTACGTATGCATGTTTGTAAGTATGTGTATATGAATGTATGCATGTATGCACGTAGGAATGTACGTATTATTAAAGATTTCTACGTACGTAGCACTTCGTTATGTCAACGCAATATACGTGAGTACGACATTCTATTGCGTCAGCAGTGCGCTCATATTAATTTGTTAAGTTTATTTCTAAAGATATTCTAAAGATATTTGCATAACAATGTGCTGCATGCTTACAAATCTTTAAAGTTTACATATTAGCAGCAGGAAGGTGTCTAATATGTAAATTGGTATATCCAATAACTTAACACTGTTGTATCCACTCGCTATCCAAGCAATGTGTTCGGAAGCAATAGTGGGTTAGATGAGTGCTAAAAAAAGGGGCAACATCCCCCAAAATATGGCATATACACTCATTACCCAATTCTGTTTTCCCTCACATTGTGTTTACATTTAACGTCTCAATACGAAACGTTGTAGCAAAAGTGAGTCCTGATTATACGTTCTAGAGAATGTCTGTAAAAATAACTTTAACAGAATAAAAGTAATGCATATACATGCGTGTGTGTGTGTATGTGTGTGTGGCGTAGCTCTGTTATAAGAAGCTTGTTTCAACCACATGGTTCAGTGTTCAGTCCCAATTCGTGACAACTTGGCCAGTTGTCTCCAACAGTTCTCGCAATTGAGTGAGACACAAAAAGTTTTTTTACAAAAATTCTCAGTCCACGAACACGCCCACCAATAACGACGAACGAGAAACACAATTTGTTCACTAAAATGAACAACAACTACAGTCGCCGTAGATAGACGAAATTGCCCAGAGTTGTGCGAAATTTACTGTGAAAATATATGTGCAACAATAATTCTCACCCAGCTCAAAAAAAAAAAAAAAAAAAACAATTCCACCTAACTCCGCCGACTTCTCGATAGTTCAATATTGAACTGAGTTGAAAAACAACCGTCCACTCTGCTCCTCGGGTCTACAGGAAGTAACCAATACGCAAGACCGGAAGTCAAGGTAAGCTAACTACTTACCACACAGCCACTCCTGACCATATATATGTGTGCGTGCGTGCGTGTGTGTGTATGTATATATATATGTATATATATATATATATGTATATATACATATCTATCCTCCTATCTGTATATATGTGTGCGCGTGCGTGTGTGTGTAAGTATTTTATGTAATTTTCCATTCCTACTTATCTAAACTCCTCTTTCATGCTCTGCCTTTCTTTCAAGATTTCATTAATTCTCGTCCGATCCTTTTTATCATTCTATCATTATTTGACAATCCCCTCCTATTTTTATTCCTTCGCTCACTGTATGTATCACATTTCAAAGCTAACTTTCACCGTCTCTCCTACAACTAGACCGAAAAGCATATTCTTACTATTCCTAACATGTTTTCCTCTTATATCTGTATAATTCACCGGAGCGAAATTTGCAGAAATAAACATGAAATAAAACTCTGCTGTTTCATATCCGTTCTTTTACTTAGGAGATAAAAATAAACTACCAACAGCAAAGCCAATACAATTTAAGGTCCTTGCATCAATGCAATAAATGTGGTTCAAAAGAAAACCTCATAACAGTGGCCAGAATATTTCTGTTGTATTTGCAAGTATAAAAGACATGCTATATGAAACCAGATCACTATAACAGAAAAAATACAAAAGTAAAAACATAAAACAATAAATAAAATATAATATCCATTTATTCATGAAGAGAATGCTATCATATTTTAAGTATACTTCCACTAAACATTTTATCAATCCTAAGATGAGATAATATATGGAGTACCGGAAGCCTAATTTCATCATGATGGCAGTGTAATAACTGTAAATGTTGGGAAGAACTGTATTCTAAAAAGAAATTAGTAACAATTAATACTTTAAATCGTTTTTCCTGAATATTTCAAAGAAAATATATTGGCTTCCCTTTTCCAAAATACTGTATGTGTTCATTTATCTTGGTATTTGACCATAGGTTATTTTTCTTTCATAGATATTTCATAATTATAATCCATTTGAACCCCGGTTATATCTGCAACCTTATTCAATGTACGTGAGTTTATAGAGAGTGTAATGAGTTTCATTCCACTGACGATTGAACATTCTAAGTAAACTCTAAGAAGAATATTTCTCGTCTGACTGCCCTGTCACCCACTTCCTCACATTTATATCATGTATAAAGTCATCAAATTGTCAATTAGTCAATTCTAAATCAATGGAATTTTCTCGTGCTTCTAGAACACATCAGAACACAATATTGACCAATTTTTAAGATTAAGCGACCCAATGCTTGCATCACATTCCAGATATTAGCCTTCCAAACATTATACTCTCTTCCGTATACAATATCGTACAGAGATATATTTGAAAATTACCCTTGTTTATGCTTGCTATTTATTTTAACAACGCTTATTAAAACATTCCACTTCTAATAAATTGTTTCTCAATTCAATATCATGAGTCCTATGCTACCTCACATTGGGTTTTCAGTGATTAGATAACGTTCAGTCTCAAGTTAAACAAAGAAATTATTGAAATATGTTGATCCTATAAATTTTGTTTCGATGTATTTCATCGACCGCAAAAGAACTAACTGCAGTTATAGTGTGAGTTAGATTATTACTGGGAAACGCTAATGGCATTTAAAAAAAACGGAACAAATTATTCTTATAATCAATATACCGATTCTACGAATGTGATGAATGTGAGACATGGATGGAGTTTTCTCTTGCTTACTATCGAGGGTTGCTCTTCTTGTTTTTTATCCTTTCCTTAGCTTTCCTATGATTTTATCTTTCCGGTTAAAAGTCTATGCATGAGATCTGAAAATATGTTATATGTTATATGTTATATGTTTAAGCATGAAACAAATACCACTATAATCTTTATCTTGTCAATCGTATTGGTAGCTGAATAGTTTTATTATTATTATGTATGTAGTTATATATGCATCTGTACTCAAACACGCAAATACACACACACATAAGATATTGAAATAATTTTCCAATGTGTAACACTCTATTAACTGAAGCGAATTTAACTTTGTGAGTTCAATCGAATATAATAAGTTATTTGTATTTAAAAAATGATTTTAAAAAAACGGATCAAGTACTAAGCTAATAATTCCACTAAACTACAGTACTGGATGACACTTTAGTTTCTGTTAACATTTTGAAAGAGAAGTTGTTTTTTTTTTAAAGTTTTTTTTTTATATCATAACCTGAAATTAATAACCCAAGCTCTAATGATTTTGAAACCTCTCATGTATTTCTGAAATGTGAGAACATTCCTCGACCAATTCAGCGAATTTCTCTACTAATTCAGGAATGTACTCTGGTACTGCACCGCAAAACGCTGTAATACGACGACTTTCAACACTATATAGTTTTATCCAAATTTCGCTCACAAAAAATTAGTTGATCTCAGATTATAAATTATCCCAAATCCAGCGGAAGAAGTTTCAACTGAACCTTCTAAATAGCCGGCGCAGTTTGGTGAAATATTCTGAAACAGAAATACATAAATTCGGTGTTATAGTAACTGCCTTCGTTCACTGAGAGGCTTTATGTGTAAGTGAAACATTAGAATAGATTATATAAATATAAGCTATTTACTCTTTTATTAGACGTGTGTTCATTCGAAGAATCACATATTCTGCATATACAGATGATGGTGGCTGATTTATCATTTCGCTCAAAAAAAAAAAAAAAAAAAAAAGCAAGCAAATCATGAATACACGAGAATAAAAGAAAATATATGTACGGAAATGAAATAGGGAATATAAACCCTAAATCTTTTATCGCAGTGCGATTGTGTATGTTGAAATAATGCGTTTTTCAGCTGTCATGGCAGATCAGCGAGTGCGAACATCTTAAGAATGTCATTATAATATTTGCTAAGACATAAAACAAGAATTATGATGAAAAGGTAAGATAGAAACGAGCGCTCCTAGGAAATATTGAAGGAACAAATGTAACAAAGATAACAATGATTACATCAAGTCGTATGTATACATACATACATATATATATATATATATATATATATATATATATATATATATATATGTATATATATATATATGTGTGTGTGTGTGTGTGTGTGTGTGTGTGTGTGTGTGTATGTGCGCGCGGCTGTGTATGTACACAAAAGCCTGGGTGGAGATTCATACTCCAAAATTCTTCTAGAGAGATTAGAGAAGATGAAGTTACGCTACAATAAGTGAGTGTATCTGAAAAGGGAATATGCTGAATGAAATTCATGATTAACTGTTTCTCATGTAATTTTTGTTACCCGAAGCCAGGAGCTTTTCAGCATTTCCTCTCGTATATACAAACATACAAATATACATATATAAATACACACACACATACACGCGTGCGCACACATACGCACACACACACACACATACACACACACATACATATGTATGATTAATGAGTATACGGACTATTGCCATAGTACCGATGCTAGAGCTCGCAACCTGAAACCGCTTGGCAGAGATAGACCTTGAACATTGCAGTGCAAGCGTACTGCGTTTTAACGTTCTAGCTCATTACGCTGTTTACAGCAGTGCTTGGAAAGATGGTGTGTAGCTTGAGATCGTGGCATTGACCATGAGAGAGGAAGCCACACCTGCTTAGAGGTCTGCACAAACTTGCAAAGAGTGTATCGAGAGGAATGTATGAGCTCCACACAAGAGTACTACTAGTGTTTTAGATGTTTACCAGATGGCCGAAAAATATCGATATTGTACTGAGAAAAAGATCGCAGATGTGCCTGCAGATGTGAGGGTAAATCGTCGAAGCACAAACTGTCAGATATCAGAGGATGTGCAGATTAGTTACGATCTAGTTCAGTCCATTATTACTGAAAATGTGCATATAAGGTGCGCGTCTGCTCTGCCAAGTTTGTCCCAAAAGTACTTTCAATTGACCAAAAGGACATTCGGGTTTCAGTTGCACAAGATCTCCTTGATTGCACCGTTGACTTTTTGAAAATTTGCGTAGGCCTCTGAGCAGGATTAACCAAGCTTTTGGAAAAGTTTGATACAGACTCTGCTCAGTGTCTCTCAATTTTAATGTGACGATCACACGTTACACACATTCCTTCTAAGCAATGTTGTAAACAGCTTGAGCGAGAACATTTAAACTTAATGTGCATGCAAATCGGGGTTCAAGGCCCGCGTATGGGAAGCGGCTTTACTGTGCGTGCTTTAGTTTCGTGAATATGGCAACCGTCCAGATAATTATTGATCAAACCATGTATGCACACACACTAACACAAACACACACAAACACAAACACACACACATACAGACACAGAAACAGACATACACACACACACACACACACACACACACACACACACACACACACACACACACACACACACACACACACACACACACACACACACATATATCAGAAATATTTTTACTCACAACGATCATTTCGACGCATCCTAAATCGATCCAGCACGAATGGGATACTGTACAACATGATGCGTCGAAATTATTGTTATGTGGAATAAAAATTCACGTACATTCCATTTCCCGTATATTATATTTTATGTCCACTTTCAATCCATTTTTCGTATATTGCATTTTCTGTCATTTGTTATATAATGAACGTACGCTGAGTAATTCCCGATGAAGACCCAGCGATAATTGTATTATTGCCATGGAAGACGTCAAGTGCATATTGGCAGTGAACATGCTTGATCAGTTTACATACATCTGTCAGGTGTCCCAGATGAACCAACTTCACGGCAGGAGGCGCAGATGAGAGCAGCTGCATCAAAGTCTCTCATGCACCAAATGTCAATTCCTGAAGTAAAATTCATGAAGTAAAATTGTGTAGAAACACCAAATGGCGGTGCCCCAGCATGGCCACAGCTCATGAGCTGAAACTAGATAAAATGAAAATGATTGAATACGCACAGACCCATTCACACATAGATGCATACATAGACAAAGGAGAATGTTGATGCGAAGACTACAGATCTAAGCCATCACCGGAACTCTAAAATTTTGTAAAACTTTCCAGAGATTTGTCCTTTAAGTAAATATGAGCATGTGTCTACATATAGAAGTATACGCATGAGAGAACATACATAAAATAACACATACAAATCTGCAGGTACACATACATCCGTCGGAAGGATAATCCCGACGACAGAAACCACAATATTGTATAAGCCATAGACACTCATAAGGAAACGAGATATTGGTGGAATGTCCCAGTGAAGACATCAATAATATGTAAGCTCAACACACCTGATATAATGATTAGGGATGGAGAAGAGAAACTACGCACAGTTGTGGAAATTAGTTACCTAGCGGATGATAACAAACAACTGGAAGTCAGTGAAAAAGAAAATACCTACGCTAAACTAATGATAAATTTGCAGTTACACTATCCAAATTAGAAGTTCAGGTTTATACCTGTAATTCTTGGGGACTAGTGATTTGTAATACAATGCCTAAATACCAATCATGAGCAATTAGGCTTCTCAAAACCAAAAATTAGAAAGCTAATTCGAAGACTACGGATCGAATCCATCATCGGAAATGTAAAATCTGTAAAACATTCCAGAAGCTTACCATTTAAATATATATTCACATTCCTAGATATGCAACTATATGCCTGAGAATACATTCATAAAACATACAAATGTGCACATACATACATACATACATACATACATACATACATACATACATACATACATACAAGCAACAAATACCCTGTTGTTGATGTTGAAATTACTATGAAGTAACCTCGTATCTAGGTTAGAAACCGGTTTTTTCTATTGTCAAGAAATCTTGAAATAAACTGAATAATTACATACTAATAGAAATATCATGTTCATGTTGTTGAATCTACGTTAGAAATTGACTCTTTCTCTATTGGCAAAATCTTGAAATTAACTAGTATAATGTCATATATACACATGAGTCCATCCTCTTCACAGTGGGGGGTGAACTTTCAACCGCCAAGCATTTCACAGCGGGGTGTAAAGTATATACCATAAATATAGATCTATTCCATTGTTGATACATTACTTGTGAAAAAGAATATGTGGCACCCATCATTACAAATGTGAGCAATAACAAAAAATGTCATTAGACATGACAATCTGTAAAGCCACTTATGTTACAATATAAATTATTTCATTTTTTTGCATGAGAATATATATTTCAAATATTGTATTGACATGTATATCTAAAATATGGTACCAAAAATGACAAAAATATTAGTAAAAGAGGGTAATGCAATGACACAATCGTAATTTCCATGGTATTATGTATTTTAGGTATCATAAGCCCCGTGGAATATCTTCATTTTAATCCAAATATATAAAATATATATCAGTAGGATTCCGAAGATTTCAGAGACGGTTGCAAAATGTATACTATGGATGTATGTACATATGTATGTATGCATGTATATATAGATTTATGTATGCATGTATGTATGTATGTATGCATGTAGGTAGGTAGGCAGGTTGGTAGGTGGGTATGTTGGTAGGTGGGTATATTGGTAGATAAGTTAGGTAGGTATGTATATATATATATATATATACACAGACATATGGATGTATATAAATTTCCGTAAGCGTGAGCAAATTCACTTCAACGAAACATACGCAAACATATATATATTACATGTCTTTGATCTTCAGGAAATTAAACCGAATGAAAAATATATTTATTCTTACGCTTGCTCACAGTTAGAAGCATACAATTTCTACTCATACATCTCATTCACTCTCTTTCTCTCATAT
>NC_068983.1:19642141-19644484 GCF_001194135.2 Octopus bimaculoides | reverse complement strand
ATATGTGTGCGTGTATGTATGTATGTATGTATATATATATATATATATACACAGACATATGGATGTATATAAATTTCCGTAAGCGTGAGCAAATTCACTTCAACGAAACATACGCAAACATATATATATTACATGTCTTTGATCTTCAGGAAATTAAACCGAATGAAAAATATATTTATTCTTACGCTTGCTCACAGTTAGAAGCATACAATTTCTACTCATACATCTCATTCACTCTCTTTCTCTCATATCCTCCCGTATACATACTCACACAAATATTTATTTGTCAATAAATTCACATTTTTATGAATGTGCAAATTCCTTCCTAAGCAAGTGTGATCTATATTTCTTACTCGCTTATTGTTTTACTGCATCGATGTCAAATGTAGGTTCACATCTCAATCTGTATAATAAGAGGGAATTTCTGCATTTTATTTAGGTAAATCGTCATACGTTCTCGTAAACAATCATATGCCCATGCCTCTGCAGATATATTTAGAAAGTTTTACTGTATAGAATACACGCATGCCTATACATTGTATGTTTCAAATACCTGGTGTAAGTAATTTAAAGATTTCTCAAAGGGATTTTGGAATCGTATTTTAAAGGGATCACAGTCCATGTGCTCTGAGTCATTTTCTGTTATTCCATATTGTAATTGATCGCCCAATTTAAAATATTATTTTCTGCCAAAAGGTCCTGCCATCGCCATGTGTGTCTCTTAACGATTGAATTGGTATTGTAACATGACTTTGTCTAAGTAAATTATCATAACGTTAGCCCCATATACTATTATCATCAAGTCCGACAATGTCTCTTAAGGGAAGATATCATAGACTCAGGCCCAAACAGTATCCAAGCATATAATAGATGTAAGACATTTCTATGACATTTCTTCTTGAATTTCTGGTAAAAAAATTCCTAGTTTTAATAGAAAAGCATTTCCCCAGTTAACATAAATATGGGAGAAACTTAAACAGACATCCATTAATTCTGGAAACCTAGAATTAATTACTAGCCTGCTAGCCTTGGCTATGTCAAGATGTTTTTTTTGTGTTCTTCTTTCCCACTTAGATTGTTTAAATGTTGTCACAACAGTAATATGTCTATTCTGCTGAAATGAAATTTTCAGTAAATTTTCTGTATCCTTGTCCAGCTGAAGATTGTTCTGCATTTTACATTTAATATAATGCTCGCATTACTTAAAAAAAATGGAGGAGCATGAAACGTGCGTACTGCAATAACCTTTAAAATCCGTGTTGCTTTTTAATTGATTTTTCATCACCTTGTTTTTGGAATTATTTGGATAATACCATACTATATTCTGGTGCCTAAACTTAAGTGCCACATACAATTTTGAATCTAAACTTTTTTGTATGTATATATATGTATATATATGTATTATTTACGTATATGTACTTATGTCTATACATGCACGTATATGTACATATATGTAGGTACGTATATCAACTATTTTTTACTGAAGTGAATTGAAACTTTAGCTAAACTTTCCAAATTATTTTAGATAAAGATGTTCTTCCAGCATTAGTTTCAGAGCTAACATTTAAATTGTGACTATGTAATCTATATTTGTAGTCATTTCTAATAACATCTATTTGTAGGTATGTAGCCTGTTTCGTAATAACTACACATTGATAAATGATGCTGTTCATATAACACTTATAATCTAATATGCAGGAGGATGGACATTTCCAATTACATAATGTACTAGATTTTCCATGTAGAGTATAATTCAATATACTGCACCCAGTGTCACTGCTGCCTTCATTAATCATACCTGTAGTCTTTTCAGTGGAAGCGCCGGTGGAAATTGTGGGGAGTCGTAGTAATGCTGTTTTCATTCCGATTGTTACCGTGCGCATAATTTGTACCGTTATTAGGCACGTTTTGTTGAATAGAATACGAATTAGACCGAGTATTAACATAAGGAATATTAGCAAACTATCCGGTTTCTCAAGGAGTTCAGGGCTATTTTACATTCTGAAGTATTGTGTACAGCTCTTAACAAGCTAACCGATATGTTTTCTTGTCCATGCGGGTAGCTACAGACAATTAGCTAATCGTATTCTAATCAAAGTCTAATTAAGTTCGGAAGTACCTTTTAACAAGTTACTAGGAGAGGCACATCAGCACGGGGTGATGCACCTCAGTCGCATATATATATATATATATATATATATGTAAGTGCGCGTGTGTGTGTGTGTATGTGTGTGTGTGTGTGTGTGTGTGTGTGAGTGTGTGGGTGTGTGTGTACGGTGTGTCTCATGGACTTCACGAGAGTTTCACAGATTAGGCACTAATCAACATTTCATATATATATAT
>NC_068983.1:19638338-19641315 GCF_001194135.2 Octopus bimaculoides | reverse complement strand
ATGGAAAGTAACACTACATACATTTTGAATTTTTCAATATTTATTAATCGCAACATATCTCATCAATTATGTACATGACATTCTTTGGTTAATAGTTTTCTGCATCATCACAAGATTTGTGCAAATTATATATATATATATATATATATATATATACCTTTCCTAACAGGATAATTTCGACGCTACAAATCGAATATATCATTCATAATCTTACTTGAAGCTCTGAGAATAGAACGTTCTACTCAAGAAAATTATATACATTATGCTCGGGAGTTCTACAGCAAATCAACTTCTACTGTATTTTCATTAAACAATGATATAACAGTGTAATGTAATATTCGCTATTATCATAAATGCATTAGATAAACAAGAATATACTCAATTCAAATAATCAATATTTGTTCCAGTATACAAATATATTTGAAGTTGTTAATGTAATCTTTATGTAAATTAATATCAAAACAAAATCAAACGAAATACTTTTGTCGTTTAATGACTTCTTTATGAAAAAAATGTGTTTAAGCATCGATTTATAACACACTACTAAACACATTTTGAAAAATATCTTCTTAGCATTAAAGTAAATTTCTGCGGCTGACTATCAGCTCCAGCTAAACAGCTGTACAGTTGTCGAATCTTAGTATGTCAACAAGAAATCTAACGAGTCGTTTGATACGGTAATTAAACTTTGAGTATCAATTCTAGGAAACGATATCCGAAATTGAACAGAATTAGACATCATCAGAGTATAGAAGGCGTACCAAGTTTGAGGACCCTTTTCTTATCCTGTCAATCTTCTTTCAGTTACTCTAACTCGTATAAATGACCTACTATAAATGTATCAAGTGAAAATAAAATTTCCAGGGGTCTTGCAACGTTCCATTTAGTGTTCAGACTCAGAAGCCCTTTTAAAATGAAAATATTTTTATATCTGTTGTTGGAGGTAAAATTGAAAACGTTCAAGTGATTGTTTCTATTTCATCGATCACTCTACACTATAAAATCATAAAATAACATTTCTCCACCCGTTGGCTGCTCATGCACAAACGTCTTAAGGAGATTACACACACGCACGCACACACATACACACACACACACACACACACGCGCACACCATAGCCTTTTAACTCAGATAAGCCGGCGTGCTTCTCCCCTTGTTAAAACACCATTATTATCAAACGATCATATAATTGTACATCTCATAATCTTACGTAAGCAAGAAATCTATGATTGAGCAGAGCAAATTGATTTCCAGATTCCAAGAAAAAATCAATGTTATTTTAGACATTATTTTCGACAGCTAAATATATTTTTATTGCCTTGTTACTCATTAGGATATCTGGATGTGTTAAAGAATGATTCATAAATATAAAACATAAATTTAAACAGGAAATCTCTATTTTTAGCTAGTAATGTTCAAAACATTTTAAAACGACTTGATCAACATAAAATATTTTATCAAGAACGAAAGCTATGACAATAATTGCAATCCCAGCAATATATCATTAGCAACTCAATGAGAAAAAAAAGGACTATACAAGTCGTTTTGCATTACTGCTATAGAAAGTATAACCAATTAGGAAAGTATGAAGTATGTATTCATTATAAAATGAAAAACAAAAGAATAAAATATACTTTGAAAATTATTGAAATATTTCAGAGGTGTATGTGAAACAAAACGTGATTCGTTATTAAAATTGTATTGGATTATCTAGGTATTGGCAGATGACACCGTTCATTTTGAACGCATGGATATTTATTGGGCTGCTGCATAACACCATCGATATAAATGAAGATATTCATGATATATGGCATCGTTGTAGGGTTTACCTTGAAATTGCTTTCACATTTTAAATATTGGCAAGAACAATTTTTGTCAGCTAACGTTTGTAAATGATCCCTTTGTCCAAAATTGCTATATTTACCATCGGAAAAAGAAAATATACATGAAAGTAATGTTTTAAAATAATAATAGATTTTTTCTTATATATTGAAGGAAAAATATTAGGGCTGTTTCAACTATGGATCATTGGCAGTAATAACGATAATAACACGAATGTGTGTGCATTTCTATGCCGTGTGTGTGTGTGTATGTGTGGCTTTTTGAGTCTACGAAAATGTTCGAATTTAAAGAGAGAACGCTTAAAACACTATAAATTTGAAAGCGAACAGGGAGGATATAAGCCAAGTTCCATGTATGATTTGAATAAAAACGAAAACGAAATTGTTGTAATATTTCATTGGTTAAATTCTCATCTAATGTGACATGCACAATCTAAATAGACTTAGAATAAGAGAAAAAACAGGTTCGAATTACTAGTTTAATAATTGCTCATATATTTCAAAAATATATTCAGTTTCTGAAATTGTGTATTAACTTTCAATAGTTGTACAAACTAACGTACACAAGGATATATACAAATATACACACAACTACACACAAAGAGAAATGCTGACAAAACAGTCCTACACACAGGGCTATAAATGAATAGCAACATCCAAAACAGTAACATACTAATTGATGGATCACACAATACATTTCAGTACAATACAAAATGACAGGAATAATTGACCTGAACATATAAGCGATTTGTCGGTTGCCTTTGTGTGTTTGACGAGGACGAAACGTCCCTAACTTCCAAGTGACTGTCAGTATTTTCATTCCTTATATATATATAATGATAATATTGGAGATAAAACTCCAAATTTACAGGTAAAAACTCAATTAAATTCAATTTATCAAAAATTAAAATTAAATTAAGTTTCACAGTATATAATATATAAAGATATAATTTAGAGAAAAGAATCAAAGTTCATGAACTCATCCATGAAAATCCAGTCAAATACAGAAAAAAAATAATAAGTAAATACACTATAAAGAAGTATAATAAAATACAAAGTAAAAATCATTAAGTCGTTTAATTATTATCATTTTATGATTTTTACTTTGTATCTTATTATACTTCTTTTTAATGTA
>NC_068983.1:19632625-19638128 GCF_001194135.2 Octopus bimaculoides | reverse complement strand
ACACAGATAGATAGACAGATAGATAGATAGATAGATAGATAGATAGATAGATAGATAGATAGATAAATAGATAGATAGATAGATAGATAGATAGATAGATAGATAGATAGATAGATAGATATATGTCTGCATGCATGTATGTATGTGTGTGTTTGTGCGCCTGCATGTTTATGACTGTGTTTGTGTGTACGTATTTATGCATGCATACTATTAATTCCGTTTTTAGTTATTCCAATTCGTCCTTTGAAGAAGGATACAAAGCTCCATCGCAACAAAGTTGATAACGAAAACCATGTCACATATCGAACTTGAGAAAAGTGTTGCATATTTTTTACTTTCCGCTTACAGATTGTATTTGTGATGTGCGAAGCAGTTGCTTAATTTCTTATGCAGAAATTTATCCGAAATGACAGTTAAACATTAAATTACAAAATGAAATATTCCAATATTATTGGTATAAAATTAAATTCATAATCTAGATATAGGATCTAGAGGTTTCGAAGAATTTGTTCATATATGTATGTATGTATGTATGTATGTATGTATGCATGTTAGTATGCAAAGCTGATTTCATTGACATACTTGTATATCTACCAAGAAAAAATATCAATTCAAAGGCAATTATGGTTCACTGAAAGATTTATGCAACGTTGTTTTGTGTGTAAAGTATACTGAATAAAGCTTCATTTCCGTATATTCTATAATTTCTCCTTTCAACGTTTGTCAAATTTCTCTATAATTTTATATGACTGACTGTTTATCCGTTGGCACAACCATCGTCAATGCGTATATTATAGTTCCGATTTCATTTCACATTAGCAGAGTCCATGCTAATGCATATTGTAATTTTTTTATTAGCCAATATCTTTCAACTCTGTTAGTAGCACTATGACATCACTTGTGAAGGTTATCACTACAGGGTTTCAATTGAAATTATTGCCATCTCTGCTTTTTTGCGATGTTTCGTATCTGGCACTCCTGATGTAAACAAACAATGAAATCGAAGTGATGTAATAGCACTGCCAACACACTAGAACACGGCATTGCCCTATAAAAACGTCTCAGATACATGGACGTATATTATGGTTACACAACGGAATACCGTGTCCTTGCAAATCCTAAATGTTTGCGTATCACCTTACAGGAGTGTCTTTATGTTGTAAGATTAGTACATCCATTAATGTTACATCTCTATATCTATTTCATTGTTAGTTTAGATGATGCGTGTCGGAAACGAAACGTCGTAACAAAATCACTGCTAGCAGTAATTTCTACAGAAAAACTTCAGAGAGATGCAATATCACTACTAATAGAGTTGGCCACGGTATTGACTTATAAAAACACTTAATATATTTTGTAGTATATTCTGGTTGCATTACGAAATTCCATTCCCCTAAAAGTCATTAGTATTAAAGTAGAAATACTATACTGTAAATCTGCGAGCTGGCAGAAACATTAGCAGGCCGGGCATTTAATTTTGGTGACACATTCGTTGCAGATTTCAGATGTGAGAGAAATCAGAAATGTCTACAGAAAACAATGATTGGATCGTTACAACAAAAAGTTTCATGAAATATGGAGAAATTGAATGTAATCTCAACACTAGCGAGATTTCGAATTGGGTGATGCATGGTTGTAAAAATTTGCATTTATGAACTCAATGCGATATTTATCACTTCTATCACAAACACAAATACTATGTAAGTTGCAGCTTTATTCCTATATGACTAAAAAAGATACTCCCACTTATCGTAAATATTCGAGTTTTCAAAATTCACAGAAGGAGTACCATCTATGTGGTCAGAAATTATGCTTGAAATAATAGTTATAATCGTGCTAAATGACATACATACTCGAAAAAAGAGTAAGGAAGTCCCTGATATACATAAGAAAGTGTTAGCTCTAACTAGAATGTGACGCTTGGGTGTCTGCGCAGTTAAGGTTTATCATGATTTTAGAAGAATGACGACATATGAGAAGAATATATATGATCAGTGTCTTGTTATATAATCTCAATAACGATATGCACCTTCTCTGGTTAAAATAATATATGTACGTATATTTTCTTTCTCCTTTACATGCACATTCAACAAGACATAAATATGTTTTTGCATGCATATATGCATATAGATGTGTATGTATGAATGTATGCATGCATATGTATGTATGTGTATGAGTGTGTATATACGTATGTGTGTGTGCGTGTATATATATAATCATATATGAATATATATGATTATATATATATATATATATGATTTTATATACATATATATGATTATATTTGTGAGTATATGATGTATATATGTGTATGTGTGTGTGTGTGTGCGTGTGTGTGTGTGTGTGTGTGTATAGTTATTGTGCTGATTGCAACGAAATATTTCTCTTCAGCTTTAGCTTCTAACTGGAGGATATTCATTAAATATGGTTATTTCGGGGAAAGCAAAATCTTTTATCTTACTATCTTTTTTGTCTACTCGTCTTATATAATTTTGACTTAGATTGTTGCTTATATGACAGAAATCATTAGAGCGGCAATCAAAAAACTGCAAAATAAATCGATTACTTATTCAAAATAATTCATGTAATTCTGGCAAAGAATGTAGATTCCGTTGATTGTAATTTAACAGTCTGTTGCAGAGAAAGTTTTCATTTATTTTATTGCAATTCAAATTTAAATTATTGCTATACATTTTAAAGTGGGTGACTATTCACTTTCCGAAAAGATTCATTTCTTGCGATTAAGAAGATCAAAAGATATTTGGTCAGAGGACACATCGAATAAAACTTGTTTCCATCTACTAGCCAAAGGACCGTAATTTGTTCCTAAAACAAGTGTTATTAGAGGTGCAGTATATATGAGAACCAGGCAGATATAGGGAAGATTATGTCCTAAAGACGGTCCTGATATGTATCACTAAGTATAACTCTTGAATATATCTATCTGAAGCGGATAACGTTTCCATGATATGTTTAGATATAACTGGAAAAGTGAGCTAAAGTACCTTAGATCAAAAGGATCAGGAATAAAAAGATATCGCCAAATTCTGGCAAGTATTTTCATATTTCTCATTTCATGTAGTTGATTATGTATAGAGGGGTTAAATTTAAAATAAAATTAAACTTGTGATATCAACCAAATATCTTATAGCTCGGCAACATAGATCAGCTGGAAAACTGAATTCAGAAAAGTCGGATAAATTCAGTTTCAGAAAAGTAATTTTGGGGAATAAATACAAGCATATACCACCTTAATATGCACCTCATTCGGATAGGCCATTCGTCATATTTTTAAATGTTGAACTCTGTACATTCAAACATGTATTTAACACCTAGTGGAGATTCGCACACTTCCTAAAACACCGAAGGCAAAATAATATTTCAGAAGTGTTTTATAACTTGTGTAATTCTTGAAAAATAAAGCGAAGCGTTGTCGAATGGAAAGAAAGAATATTAAGGAGATACAAATATAAAACAATAAAATACAAAGCATTGCATATCAAACGTGTGCAACAACAGTAACAAAACAAATTAAAATCTATGAAATTGAAGTGATACTTATGCATAACTCTGCAAACGTTGAAGGAATATAAGCAAATAATCAAAGAAAGAAAAATGAATATAAACAGAATAAAAAAAAAACAGATCAAATCTTAACAAATAATATTACTAAGCAGCATTATATGATGCAATAAACCGAATGACAGAATTAATTACGCTCACAGATATCTTGTTATAGGGTAGGCTAGAGAAATTTTGTAGAGTAATGAGACAATTTAACAAAGAAATAAGTATATTCGTCAATCTTTATCTTTGTTCAGCACAAATTTGTTATATATACATTCACACACACACACACGCCTACACACACACACACATGTATTTATGTATGTATATATATATATATATATATATATTCATAGATAGTGAACTGAGAAATCCATAAAGGGCGCCCTTATACATCAGCATAAAAAGTATCATTTTTGCTTTAAAAAAATATAACACACCAGAACACAATACACATCTGCCAATTTCGGAACTACATTTCCTAAAACAATTGCTGGACAAACATACATGATATGGTTCTCTGAATGTTCTCCCACACTCTTTTTCTATCTGCCTGTCTCCCCGTCTTTCTTTTTATGCCGCACTTTCTCTCTCTCAAAGAAAAGACGGAAGAAATGCCGCAAAGCATTTTGCCCGGTATGCTAACCATTCTACCACCCCACTGCCTTAATTTCAGTCTTTGTGATTTCCAAATTTGTCCCAAGGGGGCAGGATAACCGGAATACAGTGATGCCAGTGCTGAGATGGTACATACTTATCTATCCTGAAAGGGACAAAAGGCAAATTCAACCTCGGTGGAATTTGGACTTAGATGATAAAAACTGACAAAATCCCGCTAAACATTTTGCCCGAAGTACCAACTTTTGTGCCAACTTGCCGCCTCGTGTTTTTTATTATTGATTCCAAATTTTGGCTCGACCTCACTGCCCAACTAGTACTAAATTTGTGTACCTCGAAAGGAATGAAGACAAAGTCGACCTTGGCGTAACTTGAATTCAAAACGCAAAGACAGCTGAAATACCAGTAAACATTTTACCTGGCTCGCTACGGTTTTGTCTCATTTTAAATAATAAGACGAAGTTTATGAGAGCGAGTAGGGAGGATCGATAGCACGCCAGTCGAAACATTTAGCACTATTTTGTCATAACGCCAATAATTATAAACACACGCATTGAACTAATGCATGCGTTTATTATTATTGCTGTAATTACCCTTCCAATACACAAGATAACTTCACATAGTTTACTCTGTGGAGAGGATAAGAAAATCATCTTTCTTCTTCATGAGGTAGATTTATGTTATCTTTGTCCTTGTCGTTTCTTTGGTAATTTTTCCTGTAAAATGAATCTAGTATATTGTAATAAATTGCCCTTGTTTAAAACACCAGACCTTTTTGTTAGCAACGACATCTACAATGCTGGTTGTGCAGTATTGTCCATTGACATTTGGAAGATATTCCTTTCTGTTTTATTTTGTTATGCAGTATAGCAGTGAAGGTTATCCTTGATAGTGTATTGTCTTTACTTCTAGTGTCGTATGCAAAGTATTCAAAGGCGAATATTAAACATAAATCTTTTGTATTTCATTTAAGTATTTTACGATAAAAACCCTCCCAAACACAATAAAAACGAATTTCTGAAAATACATTCGTTCAGGAACGGCAGCGATATGATGATTAAGAAATAACAACAACAACGCCAATATGAACGACAACAGAATCAACAACAATGCGTATTATTATTATTATTATTATTATTATTATTATTATTATTATTATTATTATTATGGTTATCTCGACCGCCAGATGCACCTCAGCAGGCGCCGCTCTCTTTCTCAAATCCTCTGGTTTAAAAGCGAAAGTTCAGAGTAGGCCCATTCCCACGGGCCATCCTCGCCACATGCACACGCCTTTGAACGAATTTACTGGGCGCAGAAC
>NC_068983.1:19629772-19632194 GCF_001194135.2 Octopus bimaculoides | reverse complement strand
CCCCGAAGACGTTTCCGCTCTTGCGCGCCGCTAATCCCCTATTGAACTCCATAGTGAAACTACCGCCGAGCGCTTTGCCCGAATGGCAGAAAGCTGTGAGCGCTTGCTGACACTCCATGTGCCAGCCGCCCTTTCTTGGTCTACGCAATGAATTTTAAAAAATCAAGTTTTAAAGTTTGCTTAAGGGAACCATTTACTTTCATATACAGGGTGACGTTGTTCTCTTTGAAATATATATTAACATCAACGCTGTTTTCTCTTTAAATACGCAGATATATCATAGTATTACTTACAAGCAACACAGACGAGGAATATATAGATCGTAAAGCATGCTATGTTGAATTTTTTATCGAGACAGGCAGTTATAGAAATAGATTGTCGTTTATTATGTTTAATAAACGAAAAGATAAAAAAGAAAGAAAGATTTCCAATATAATTGTAGAAGCAAAGTTAATTTCAAATGCAAAATCGTCTAGAATATCAAAGTCAAGTTTTGAATTCTTGTATATTATGTGTACATAAATGTATCGCATTCCTTTTTTTTCAGAAAATTTTATTAAGCAGCCAAAGTGATCGTCATTGCTGTCACATGTACATAGATAACAGTTGGAATATAATGTCCATGTTAACGCATTAACATCGATATAAGCAATGTATAGAAGATTGTGTGTAGTAACGGGATGCATTGTTGACGTTGTACAGATGTTCGAGGTTTTGCATATTTAATTAGTTGGTCATTTACATATCAATAATACAGGAACATATGTGTATGTTCTTATTAAATAAAAATAAAAATAAAAATTACTATTCACAGAAGCAACAATATAGTGAAACGTATAGCAGGCTTACTGAGAAATGTAACCCTAGTTAATCATTTCAAACACTGATGAGTCTCATTAGCATATTTGAGATTCGAATATATTATCAGGTAATTTGCATGTTTAATTAGATTTTTATTCGGGACGACACAGTTGAGCACACATGACTTGCATACCAATAATTATTAAATCTGCTACTTAAGAAACCTTCAGGTATTTCCTTTACGCATATTAATTGAATGAACAGATTTTCTATCATCTCTATATTTACGGGAGATACTTTTGTAAGGAATCTGTATTTTGAAAAGTAATTTGTACTAATACGCCTCAAATGTTTCGCTTAATTAAGAAACTGCGAAGGATGGCATGATTATTATTAACTGTATGGATCATGTTTGTACAATGCGGGTATTAAAATCACAAAAACAACCCTTTCTACGCAACTTGCAATCTATTTATATTGTTTTCGTTGTATAATGACTTAAATTTAAGTTGTGTTAAATTCATGAATGCATTTTCAATGTAGTTCACTTTTTCAGCGAATGGGATCTGTTGTCAATATTTTTGAAACTCGACCAAATATTAACATGTGAATATGTTCTACGAATTTGATATTTCGTGTCTATAACTGAATTCTTAATATGCATCGCACATCTATGAGAATCCATCAGTTCAAAGCAACAGTTCAAAAGCAATAAAATACACGAGACATTCAAACCAAAACACACAAATCTCTGTTCAGTAGCTGCGTAAGCATGTGAGGAAAGCAAAGATAATAGAAATAGTACTTTTATCTAAATTAGTCACAATGCCAGCAATTTGAGGGAAGGGGGAATTCGATTACATTGACCCCAGTGCTTGATTGTTACTGTATTCTATCGACACAGAGATGAGGAGAGCCAAAATTAGTCAGAGCGGTAATTGGCATTGGTAACGGAAAATATGCTACAGTGAACTTGGTAATCGTAGTATTGGTGAAGGGTCTGGCATTCGGGTCCGAGTAAATCGGTCACATCGACTGCAGTAGTCAGCTGGTACTTATCCTATCGACCTCGATATGATGGGAGGCAAAGTCGACCTCGATTAAATTTGAACTCAGGTTGTAAACACATCTGAAATGACGCTGGGTATTTTTCTCGGCGTGCAAGTGGTTCTGCCCGATCACCGCCGTTGCCGCCCTAGTAACAGCAACCACTAAAATGATCTTTTCTATTATAGGCACAAGACATGAAGTTTTAGGGTATGGGACTAGTCAATTATATCGATCGAATAATTTCACTGGTACTTAAATTATCAAACCCGAAGGGATGAAAAGTAAACTCCACCTGGGTGGATTTTTATTCAGAATGTAAAAACGGACGAAATGTCGCTAAGAATTTTGCTTCGCGTGCGAACGGTTCAGCCCGTTCGGCGACTTTGCCGTCCAAATGATGATGATAATAATAATAATAATAATAATAATAATGATAATAATAATAATAATAATAATAATAATAATAATAATAATAATAATAATAATGATAATAATAATAATAATAATAATAATAATAATAATAATAATGATAATAATAATAATAATAATAATAATAATAATGATAATAATA
>NC_068983.1:19619821-19624541 GCF_001194135.2 Octopus bimaculoides | reverse complement strand
TAAAAATAAAACTACTGAATAATAATAATAATAATAATAATAATAATAATAATAATAATGATAATAATAATGATAATAATAATAATAATAATAATAATAATAATAATAATAATAATAATAATAATAATAATAATAATAATAATAATAAAGCTTGATAATAAATATTGATAATATGCGCCGAAAATAAATTGGCAAAGAAAACATCTAACTTGCAAAGGTGACTGCAAATCGACACGTATCGTATAGTAGGACGACGGATTGCCACCGATAGAGTTCATTTCGCGATTCCACTGACCCGCAAAGGAAAAAAATCTAAGAGTTCATGTAGGTTATATTTGAACTGAGAACTGAGGTATTCGGAAAAAATACCACGTGACAATTTGCCCTTATAGGTAGTAGACCGTTTTTTACACAGACAAACTGAATTTATTATAGATTAATAGCTCGAAATGTTAAGCCAGACACGAACTGAGGAATACTGAAAAATCAATGACCTAGACAGAGTCCAATAAATAAGTATAATAACAATTCTAGTAGGAATATTATAGACGCATTAGATTAATACAGAAAACAGATCTAAATGTTATAAGTATGATTATCGGTATCCATACACTATATGTTCCAGTAATAAATAATGGTTATAGTATTCTCAAATAGAAAATAAGAAAATAAGTAAATAAGCAAGACTAGACAGGAAAACAAGAAAAATAATGGCTGCATATATAACACACAACTGAAAAGCACACATAAATATTATATTTATCAGGAATACAGGAACATATGTAGCTAACAAATTATTATAAATTATCTAACGTAAGTCTGAAAAATGTCGATTAACAGATCAATAGATTCTAAGATGAATATATAACGTTAATTCAGCAACCAAATATATTTTCCACTCTTTAGGGAAGTTAACAAATAGAAGAAAAACGATGGGAGATAACGTACATTTCTGAAGAGATTTGAAATAAGACAAATAAAACTATTGAAATATGCTATGCTAAAAAATTATATTCCAAAATATCAAATTCAAGTGTTGACTAGATAATGACATAATATTTCTTGTGCTGGCTAAGTTTGCAGTGAGTAAAAGTGGCTGAGGTAAAACTTATCTGAAGTTTCAAGGCCGATGATAACCCACTAGAAATGTAAAACTACAAGAAACATTGAAGCAGCATACATAGACGTTCTTCAATGTCTAGACACTCAAGTTCAACCAAATGGAAAAATATATAGAAAATTGTAGAAAATTGTAGAAAATTGTAGAAAATTGTTGAGGCTTCTTAGCCGGAAAGGGTTCCATTATGTGATACTCACATAAGGATGTGTTAGAAACTTGTGCCAAAATTGTATTTTACTGGATGGGAATGTTACTAGAATATAATCTCAGATATTACAATTCAAATAAACATGCAGATTAAGTCAAGCAGCAAAAGCAAGTTCACTAATGGAAAATACATCAGTATCATCAAAAGAAATATAACAGCTAAACAATAATAAAATGATCCTGATTCAGATATAATAACAATTTGAAGCTTGAAATCGGAATCACTTTTCTTTGGACAGAAGATTTGCAAATAAATATATATTAAAAACAAAAACATACACGAATCAAAACTTACATACTGGGATCGATTCGTTCGGTTAAACATTCAAGGCGGTGCCCTGGTATGGTCAGAGTCTAATTACTGAAACAAGTAAAAACAAATAAAAGAATACAATTGGTACACAAAATAGCACAAGTAGAGACTACTTGTATATTGCACATGCTACATTAGACATGTAAAAATACAAAATAACCAGCGTATATACTCAGACAATGTGTTCTCTGAGACAATCGCAATAGATGTCGTGGCAATATGCTCATACGAATCTCTTGCATCTTTGTTAATGCAGGAACACTTTCAAAATACTTATTAATGTGGACTGGAGTCAGGCATCGCTCCTTCTTCTTGTAAGTGTTTCTACAATTATTTCTTTGTATAGTATTTTGTCAATATCCGTCGACAGATGTCTTGCACCCTCAGGGAATTTTTTCCAATATCGTATTTGTTTTGTGATATTATTATAATATTTATGCATGCTATTATGCGATTTGTAGATGTGATGAAGTAATCGTGTGGTTTTTTTTTTCTTGTTTGTATTGATGTGTGCGAATCATTAATTTTTAGTTCTTTGTGTTTATGAGCGTGCAGATAATGATTTTCGTTTTCTTTCGTGTAGGGAGTGTGCTCTATCTTTCGCTGTATACATGAATTAGTTTGCGCCAGTGTGTCATGTTTGTGTCTGTGGTAGCGAGAGCGGTGTTGGTTGTGTGGATTGTGGTGTTACCTAGTGTACTCGTGATCCTGCCAAACAATTCTATATTGTTCGAGATAATACATTCAGTTATATTCGGTCACATGCGAGATGAAGCTACACAAGATGGGTTGAAGAAAACGTCAGTGAAAACGTAAGAGAATGGAAAGAGAATGTAACATAAAATAACGGGGATACATGCAAGAAATTTTCAAAAATGTACATAAAGCAATTGCTTAAAATAACGCGGTATAACATTGTAGCTATAAATTTAACCGTAATCAAGCAATTTCCAATCCAGAAGATATGAGGAGTTATAAAAGGATAACTCATTGATACAGCAGTTAGAAATAATAAAGTAGCTCGCATTAAATCGTCCCAACACCTGGAACGTTTAACACTCTTCGTATGTTTAAAAGTAACCACTACATGGAACACGATAAAACACAGTGTACATTTTTTGGTTAGGCTTGCTTCAGCATATGATATGATTTTTGTGATCTCACTAAATATATCTCTTCCGCGTTTCCTGTCATTCGGCCCTCTTCCCTAATCATCTTATAATAAATCCTATTTGTGCCCCACAACTCGGCTACTCGGTTTAGAACTTACATCTGCATATTCTCAGACACCGTGATTCCTGCCGGTGCTAAAAAGCTACCGGCTTTAAGAGTATCACGAAAGGCCTGGTTGGAGACCCAAACTTTCGAGGGCTTAGAAAAGCTGGAGGACCGCTGTAATATGTTTGTGTATCTGCGATGGGAATATGATGAATAGAATCATAAATAACTGATTCTCCTGTATTTTCTTTTACCCAAATCCAGACACTTTTCAGCAATAAATAAAGGGCATTCGAAATGATTTAACATAGTTTAAAATCCATGGAGCGGAAACATGAACAGTGATTCTGCTATTATTACAGTTGACAGAATGGATTTACCAGAATAGTGTATATTTGATAAGAACAGAGAAATTTAGAGGTTAGTAGATTTTTTAGGAACGGTAAGGAATAATTGACTTCAGTGACCCACTTATCTTTACTTCTAACAAGAGAGAAGGGTGCGGCGCAATTATTCTAGGTTTATCTATTAAGGAGTTGTTTAATGTCTACTGGTCAGTGGAATCAATACACAAGCTGTGGAGATAAACATCACTCTGTGATTCATCCAATAAAGCAGTATCTTCCTGATGAAATGTATCGATGATGATGATCAACTGGATGCCCAAGAATAATACGGACTATACTGCATTAATCCCAAGGATAATGACTCTAATGTGAAATGATACGATTTGTAGAAAAGCGCGTAGCGATGTATTAAGTGTTTATAAATTCCATCCAATAATAATAATAATTATTATTATTATTATATTTCTTCTACATTATATCGATATAACCATGATGCAACCCAGAAAAACTGACTTACCCGTCAGTATCATTAGACGATAGCCGGCATAATGAAATAGGAACTTTATTTGCATACATCTAACGTTTACATTAAGGAATTTAATATACACAGACACACACCGACACGTACGCACATACGTACACACACACATAAACACACACACACATATCATTTGATATCGTCTAACTGACAATGAGAAATTCAGCAGCAACCTAGACAGGAGGATATTAGAGCAGTATTAAAGAATGTAGCAGCATAATGAAAAATAAAAGTAATCTTGTTTTTACAGAATATTAATTTATTTATTCAGCGACATAGAATCATTAGTAATAGTATATCATGGTAGAAGATAATATAGCTAAAATTCTGTGAATGCCAGAACACAATGTAATTGGTCACTGGAAAGAGCGTATATCTTGTACATTCTTCCTGCAGCTTCATTTAGTTAAATGTATATGTAGACAGACTTCATCAGATCTAAGGCAAGAGCTCTATGGTTTTTCAAAAACATTATTTCTCTTCTTTCAATGAAGTGCAATACGGTTGCCTAAGAAACGCACTCAGTGATCTGCAATTTGAGAATTGTTTTCTCTTTCATCTTCCGCGCTATTTCCATGGAGCTTTTCTCAACTTCCTTTCGCACTTACAAATACATAGACACGCTTTTTCACTCAGTCCTGTACATTCGCTAACACACATGAACACACCAATGTCTAGTAATATATAGGTATTAGCTGCATGAGAGCGGATAAGAGCGTACTGAAATATATAACTGTGTGGCTAAGAATGCACGTGTGTCAAACCACGTGGTTTCTGGTTCAGTCTCACTGCGTGGTACATTGGGCAAATAACTTTGTACTATAATCCTAGGCATACCAATGCCTTATAAAGGAATTTTGTAGAGAGAAATTATGTAGAATCCAACTGTATCTATCTATCTATCTATCTATCTATCTATCTATCTGTCTATCTATCTATATATCTATCTATCTATCTATCTATAGATCGGAAGAGCG
>NC_068983.1:19613735-19619689 GCF_001194135.2 Octopus bimaculoides | reverse complement strand
TATATATATATATAATCAACATATCTATCTCATATATACAAACATGCATATACATACGTATGTACATACATATCCCCAAACAAAGGGCCGTACACACATACACACACACTCACACACACACACACATATATACACATATAGATATATATAAACACACACACACATACATATGTATACACACACACATCCATGTCTACTGGGGAACGTTGTAAATCAAAGCATTAATCTAGTAACATGTAATGATTGTTTTTCTGCTTGCAAGAAAATCATGATTTTAATTATTGCCATTCCCTGTTTTGAAACAGTGCCATTGAATTCAATTACTTAATATTTCATTGTTCGTCCTTTCTTTGAAGAATTTATTACTTAGAATACCTTACATGTTTTCATATATCGTAACATACAAGGTTAACGGCGCATGTTATTATAATAGATTTTTTTTTTAATGTTGAATTATTTTTGATACTAACTGACGAACAATGTTTTTAAATTTTAAATTTATCTGAAAAATTCTAGAGTTGTTTGAATGAATTTATGTAAGTAAAGACCCATCTAATAAATCAAAATATTGTATCTGTAATTATGAACTTAGTTTCTTGTCACGACAGTCATCATCGATTTTCAGGCATGAACATAATGTATGTCCCATGTTGCGTCCCAAACTGGCCGTGGAAGTAAGTATTGTAAAGAACATCATAGCGTAAACATATTACGGCCTGTTTTTTTTTTCTCCCTTCCACATGGGATCAGATGAACGAGTACATTTCTCACGTTTTTCTGTTTTTACCAAATTTCATTATTATTATTTTACATATTTTTAACAATTTTCCAATTTCGACACTATTTTATTTCTTTTTAACATCAGATTATCAACTCATATTACCTTTCTGAATATTAAATCTACCAGCGTACTACATTGATATACTTTTTAAAATACTTTATAAAGATAAAATATTCAGTTTGTTCTAATGTTCAAATAACATTTGGGAAACAACCAACAGCATACATGAAATTAAAATCAGAGTCAAATAGCAATTAAAAAAAAAGGTATTTTGTTAGATAAGAGATTATGAAATCCATACAAAGTTTCTTAGAACGGAATATGATTTGCAGTTTTGAATTGCGAATTGATGAACGACTCAATGACACATAAAGTGTATCGCTCTTTAACACACGTCACATGATTTCCCAATGATTCTAAAAGTTCAATCTGTAGTTTGAGCAATATTTCCATGTTTTATATACTTAGATCTGAATATCTGATAAGTATATTTAGTCGTAAAGTATGTTCCAAACCAAAAATATTTATGAATTATTGATATATTTTTTCAACATATATGACTGTTCTAATGAAAATACAAGAGGATGAATTGTCGGTTAGATTTCCAACTGTGGTATATCTATTGGTTTCAGATTCATACTTAAATCCAATTTGAATTACTTAATGATTTTTTCATATTATTGCAAACTAATAAACAAGATATCTGATTTAAAGTGTTTCTTAATTATGTCTTTATACATACAAGAGTACATACATACATGCATACATACATACGTACATACATACACACATGCATGCATGCATGCATGCATACATACATACATACATACATGCATACATACATACATACATACATACATACATACATATGTGTGTATATCCTTTTGAAATATAACACCAGATCATACTGCATTTTTTTCTTTTATTCTGACCATAGACAAGAGCAATAGTACCAGTGAACTTACCCGTTTTTAGTTTAACCGGACTGATCATACGTTGAATAATAGATGATTTAGTCCATGAAATGCAAACAAATTGATTGAATTCATCACAATGTAGTGTTGTATAAATAAATATTTAATTTTATTACTGAAACTGCAAAGAAGAGAAGTGGTTTGTAGAACCTATAAAACGCCGGTAAAATTGCATCTTTGCGTTTCATTACGCACCTTTACGTTCTGAGTTCCAATTCCACTATGTTAGTCTTTCATCTTTCCGCGTTTGATATAATATATACAATTCCAAAATATACAATCGACTCTATTTCCCTCTTCTCGCTAAAACGGGTATTTTACCATATAATAACTTGGTAGTTTAAACACCAAATCACTACAACATGTAATTCATGTGAATTTGTGATATTTATACCTTAGAATATAAAGTGAAAAGATTTTTTTCAAACAGAGAATGATGTTTCATATCACTTTCATAGTAGCTTACCTCTTCTATTAGCACGTGAACGTCTGTTGCTCTATTCCATAATATACTCATTGTTTATAAACCCTTACGCTTTATCCAAAGCCTTTTTTTTATAATGTCATTTCCTTTGAAGTTCTGCATTAATTTCCTGGAAGTATTCTCATAAAGTTTCATATTTCAACCTTGCAATTTTGGTTTTCATTTAGGTGTTACATTTATTGATTTTTCTATGATTTTATACTGCTGTATTTACTCATTTGTCCATCTAATTATATTTTAGAACTAAATATTAATATCGACGGTAGGCCAACAATACTAAAATAGTAAAAAAAAAATACCTAAATAGAAGACAGAAATATAACAATGTATAAAAGACAAAATATTCTGGTGCTAAAATCGATAATCTGCGTTCATTAGGTCATGCTAAAATATGTCTCATATTATTTGGTTTGCAATAACATTGTAGCATGCAACATCGATATTTCGTACCACAAATAGCAGCTGTAAATGTTTCTGGTAATAACATTTGTGACGCGTGACAAGCTCTACAATAGAACAGGTATCATTCATTGTAGGAGAAACTAGATCACGGTTTCGATTACCGGCTGAATGCGAATTTTTACTTCTTTCCACAGTCGTTGTTCTGACGGCACAAAAAACTTTACTAAACCTTATATTGTTTTCTTATAAAATTTCTGATGTTCTTCGAAGGTGAAAAGCACACATACACTGGAATATGGGAGCGAGCACATTTGAACAATCTATTAACCTTTCTAAACTTATAACACGTTTTTACTCAGTGACATAATCTCCCTAATATTGCTGATAAGTCTTAATGTAATAGGCTAATTAGCCTTAAATATGAAGTAATTAAAGCAATAGAGACCAACCTTGTTGAAATGTTGGAACCTCATACTGAATGCTTTCATCTCACCTCGTCTTTGATTAAAGACCATCCAGTTAATTTATAAGTATATATTATCTTGGAATATCGGTGACTATATCATCGGAGGAGTGTTACATGATACGCAGCTTACTCGTCCTAACAAATCGTGCAACTACGTAAAGATATTTGCGTTGTTTATTACCAAGTAAAATCGAGAAGACAGGTTGAAAACCTGTCAGAATTGAATATGTTGGTTCTTATTTTATATCTGATATCGCTGTGCAATAAAATATTCGCTCATTGATTTCTTTATTCTGCAGCATTGGATCAAGAATGATCAAGGAGAATTTTGAGCCAATGGGCTCCAACCATATTCATCATATTATCTCACTATAGTTCATATAAACTACAATATGTAAGAGTACCATTTCTCTACGAGAGAAAGTCTAAAGTTATTCGCACTTTCGCCATAATATATCTTTATTATTGTCACACTGCCTTCACCTAACTGTTCGTACTATTGTGGTCACGTGATCGATGTTTCAGCCTGATCGTACCATTTTGTATTTCTGGCTTTACAGTGTAAACATAGCCGCTCCACTAGCAGTGTGCACCAAAGAAGAATAAAGGGCTATGATCCGATTTCTCTGGTCAGAAGTTGTGTCAGGTGTTGAAATTCATCGGAGGTTTTTAGCATATCCCGGGGACAGTGCATAGGTCTACCTATCAAATCATCCACGATGAGTTCGGCTTCCATTAAGCCAGTGCAAGATGAATGTCAAGAGAGCTTGCTGGTTGCAGAGCACGAGCGCAAACGTCTTGAGGTTTACCAACTTTTATTCAATCGCTGCAACAATGAGGGTTTTGAAAATTTGAACAGAATAGTCACAAATGAAACGAGCCAGAATCCAAAAGACAGAGTATGGAATGGAAACATCCTGGGTCGCCAGGGATCAATACATTCAAGACCCAGCCTTCCGCGGGAAAAGTCAATCTAACATTTTTTGGCACTCATAGAGGCCTATATTGGAAGCTACCCGGAAAAATGGTGTACGATCAACAGTACAAGATACAATGCTTTGCTGGCCAACAAACTAAAGCCAGCAATTCGCACCAAACGCCGAAGCCTGTTGTCGAAGAACATTTTGTAGCATAGAAATGCACGCCTATACACCGCCTCCCGAACCATTGTGATCAACCTTAACATAAACACCTCTTAAAATGCCATGCACTACTAATTAAACCTTTAGCAATCTGATATCTGAGCAATTATTTAAATTATTTTCTAAATTCAAATACCGCTTCTTTCGGAAAATAATTAGTCATCAAATACTGAAGTGGATGCGATCAAAGTTCTAAAATCACTAACATGCTTTTAGCGTGTTTCATTTTGTGAGACCATAATTTTATTCTCTTGGATCTCTTAAACACCCAAAAGCTATCGAAATTTAGGTGTTCAATTCTTCAGTGTCTCTGGGCACTATAGGCCATCTCAGAGTGCTTAGAGAGATCACTCTGTAATAATGAACTGAGCTACTTTTAATAGCATATCAATATATTTTCTCGCAAAATGGTTACATTTGCTGCAAGTGTGTCTCTGGATCTTGGATAACAACAGGATCAAATCACAAGATTTACAGATGTTGTGTTATTGAGTACGTCAAGAATCAATGTCTCGATCAGACATGGTTATCATATCATATGTCGGAAACAACAATAAGCTGACATACTCTAGGTATTGGAGCAGAACCTAACCTTGCGTATTCTATACATCTCTATAATTCTAAGTTGAGCCTTTGATGTAAACCCTATGCAAAGCATTGACTTTACGTCATTGAATGCGCACTCTTTTCACTCCATACATCATTGGAGTTCGTTAGAAATTAAATTTTAAACTCAGCTTTAAATATGGGTGTGAACCTGGCTTTAAATACATCCATACTCCTAAGCTATATTTGTAGCTCACTTCCGCTGTTTGATGTAATATGATTTATTCTTAGAATTCATCAATCAATTTTGTATGTTACCGTATTTAATCGATACCAAATTTAGCATTACTCTGTATTACTGAAATAAATTGACCATAATAGTGAATGAATGACAGCTGAATTGGTGTGAAAACAATTTACGACATAAAGGTACCTACACACTCAGGGACTTTGGTGCTTTAACTAAATCAATAAAAGCTGAAATACTAGCTACCAAACGTTACGATTTTTAAATTATCTGAAATCCATGGATACAGACCAACATAGGAATGACTAAACAATTAAGGATCGAAACATGGGTAATGGTTTATTTATATTTACTGTTGGTTGTGGTTCTGTGGCACAGGTACGACGAAGATAAAGAAAATATATCGAAAACTAAATAACAAAGATTAACTTTATAATATGATCGCTACTGATACTCATCAATATACAATACATGCTTAGTTAATTGCTCCTTAAAATTACTTTAAAAAGATGTAACATTTGAATTTGCATAGAATCAACACAATTCACCTATGAAATGCATGAGAGAAGTAAATGTTTCTCTTTTTTATTTGGCTGAAAATGTCAATGCTCTGACATGTTATGCGCCTACTTTACCCTGATAAAGAAGATGATGTTACAAAAACACTCATCCCTCGTAATTGCTGCTAAAATTTACTGCAAGCTATCATCAAAAGATGAAAAGCAGGAAGTTAGCAATTAAGTCATTATCCATCACAATATGACAGCAAGGGAGAAAGTATTATTTATTGTAAGTGGTGTAATGGAGTGCACCCAAAATTGTTTTGTATCCTGTCACCAACATATATATTTTGAAACATGAGATAATCAATTATATATATATATATATATATATGTATGTATGTATGTATGT
>NC_068983.1:19607759-19612773 GCF_001194135.2 Octopus bimaculoides | reverse complement strand
CTACAGAATTGGTCCCTAGAGCAGTGGAATAATGTTATTTTCTCGGAGAAGTCATCCTTAATCTCATTTCTGACAAACCGGCCGAGTATACGTGTGGAGACCGCCAAATAAAGCATTTGACCCAGACTGCCTTCTTCCAAATGTTAAACATGAAGGAGGATCTGTGATGATCTGGTGGGCTATATCTTGGAAATCAGTTGGCCCAATTGTTTCTCCACATGGCAGAATTACTAGTCAAGACTATTTAAGCATTTTATCTGATCAAATTCATCCTATGTTTGCGGAACTTTTACCGGATGGAAACGCAATCATTCAGGATGATAATGCACCAATTCACACAGCTAACGTTGTTACTGAATGGCACGAGGAACATTCTAGTGATGTTGAACATCTTATCTGGCCACCACAGTCGCCAGAACTCAATATTTTTGAACATCTATGATGCATTTTAGAAAAAAAAAAAACAAGTAAGAAGTCGATATCCTCCACCTTCATAACTACAAGAACTGGATTTCTTGGATAGTTGATAGGTTTAAAACAACTCTCTATTTGAAAGGGCTTGGAAAGATATACAGCAAACACAATTTCAGCAAGTAATGAGCTTTTCTACTTTCTCCTATAGACACAAGGCTTGTTATTTTCAATGAGGATATTAGTGGATTACATCGTCCCCTGTACTCAACTGCTATTTTATGTCATGAACACTAAAAAGGATGAATGGTATAGTTGACCTTGGCCGAATCTGAACTTAGAACATAAATACTAACGAAGTGCCGTTATCCATTAGCAATCACCTATTCATTTCCCAAGAGATAAATACTTGCTCTGAAATAAAGTACTGCTCTGGCATACTAAACTACATTCATTTTAAACTGTCGTGAATATCGAATGATGGATCTTGAGTAGCACATAATTTTTCAATTGATTATATTGCTTACGTTTTCCTCACGTCATTATATTTTCTCCATACGACAGTTAAATGTAATCAGATATTCACTAAATTTTTTAAGTTAATTACCGGAACTAGATGCAAAATCTTAAAATACGAATTCCGTCCCAAGACATCTTCATGCATAAAAGTCGTACAAATTATGTCAGCGTAACTAATGGCACATTTTCTATATCTATTAAAAATTACCACTAAACTATTTCCAAGATGTATTTCTTCGTTTTAATTGCAGTTACTTTTGTCATTTTTTTTTATACATGTCAAGTCGGAAGCGGCTGATAAATAATAAACGTTATAACAATAGTCATTATTTTTCTTTCAAGCAATGATGTGTTATATGTTCAAGTAGATACTGCCTGGTAAACGTTAAGTTATGAGTTGCTAGCTTTATGACATGGTTGAGCAACCACAGAAACGTTCTTTCATGGCTTATCACTCACGCATTAGCTCACTTCTCTTGTTACACGATCATAAGTATATATTCATTTGGTACGAAATCGATTGAATTGATACAAAAATTGTCGTATTTGAAGTGTACAGAGAATTAATATTCATTAACATGCTAGTAATAGCAACAAAACCCTCCCAGTCAACTCTACCGAGAGATTACGTATGGTTCATGAGTCTGCTCGATCAAGCACTAAGCAACAACGATTACGTCATGAATTATTTTTCACTTTAGCAATCACCAGCACTACAATCCATGCAGAGATTGAACATTTTGAACGAGGCCAGCAATTTCGGCGAAGCGGGAGAGTCGCTTACATCGACCTCAGTGGTCGACTGGTACTTATTTCATCGACCCCTAAAGAATGAAAGGCAGAGTTGACCTTCAGAGCATCTGAACTGAGAACGTGAGGACGGACGAAATACTGCTAAGCATGTCATCCGGCGTGCTGACGGTTCTGCCAGATTGTCGCCTTTTATTAATGACAATACTAGCACTGTTCCATGATCGGAATTTTTTTTTCACACATATGTTGCAGACCATTTCTGGTGGGCAAATGCATATTAATATACTACAAAGGGAGACTTGTGAGTATGCTGTTTCCTCAAGTTGTTTGTGCCGATAGTATATTACGCTAACAATTCTGATCTCGAAAATCCTTTTCCTGGAAAATCCTTTTCCTTCAGTCTCTAATGAATTCATTAATTCTGCTATGCAAAATGTGTACACATGTCCTATCCAATAAAAACGTTCCAAACATTCCTCTTAGATGCATCACTGTGCTGTTATTCTCACATTCGCAGTTGTCATACATCCGTTAGACTATACCGATTCAGATTTATGAAACATTATATTCAACTGTCTGCCAGATTTAAATATATTAAGCACCTTCTATCTCGTTCCTTCATTATCAATACACAATATAAACTAATAATAATATGATTGTTCAATTGACTCAAGTATAGAATTATTATCTTTCTTATCATCATGGTTCTAGGTTACATACCTCAGTAGAGGCTAGTAATTTCAAAGCAGCATTCCTAACAGAAATTGAATAAGTGGTGTATTTATAGCACTGTTCATATTAAATATCGCAAGCAACAGTATTTAACAATGCTGTCAGCAATGTTTTCACCCTGCAGCACGATACAACGATGAGTACTACCAAACACATGCACACACACACATACACACACACACACACACACACAACATACACGTACGTAGACATCCATATGTGTGTGTGTAAGTATATATGCATATATATATATATATATATATATAAAGACAAAATAGAGTGAAGAAACTTCAGAAGGCTCGTATTATGTGGTTAAAGAATATATTTAAATCGTCATGTTAGAAAAATGTTAGAAAAGTTTGTGTATAGTAACATTGTTTGGGAGAAATAACCGGTTTCGTATTTTCTTTTCAAATTTCTCAAATTTCTTTACCTATCTTGTGTCATGTCTTCGCTATGTTGCGAAATATGGAGTTTCAGACAGGAGAAGGTAATCAGGATTTTTTCGGTATAAATGAGATAATCAAAAATGTTGGGAATGACTAGGCTTCCTTATTTACTCTAACTTGTGTTGGTGTTCAAATGGCACATTGATAGAATGGAAAGATTACAAATTGTGGTATCAATTGCTTCGCGTATTTCTCAATATGTTACCTAAAGGGTATCATTGTCTATCCGGGGAAAGCAATCTGCTGTTGGTGCAAAGTACATCTGCGTCTAAGCGATAATCCGTGGACCCTATGTAGTTTTGGTGGCAGCCCGAGCCTCTAGCATTAATCAGGTTTTCTGGAGCACAAGTAAAGTCAGATTTGATTTTGAACTTTTGTCCCTCTTTGAAAAGGAATTCTGATCCTTCTAGAGGGTTTGGGCATGTTGCGCAATCTGGTCGACCACATTTTTTCAGTTTTGCGTTCGTTATTTTAGAAAATAAGTTTGCCTTTGTGAGGTTTTTTTTTTAATGATTTCGGTTGTTTGTGGTTTTTAATGATCTTATGTGTGTGTAAAGTTTCCTTTAGTTTGGGGTCCTTATGCAGCATTGGTAAATTTTGGGTGATGATGGTGAAGGCTATTTTGTTTCTGAGATTGTATGTGGATATGTACGGCAGTATTTTCGGGGAAGCTGTGTTGCTGTGTTCAACTTTTTTTAAGGTTTCTATGCCAATTTGTGTTGCACGTCTGATACCTTCCTTTATGAGTTGAACTGGGCAGTCTCTGTCAATTAGGGTATTTTTGAATTCTTGCAGTCTAAAGTCTGGTATTTTTTCTCACAATATTGTGAATATCCTGTGGTTTTGTAAAATATCTGTGGTTTTGTAAAATATGTTCGTTTCTATTTTTAGTTCAATACTCTTTTGAATTTGAGGAGTTTGTCTCTGTTTTCATTCCAGAATATGAAACTGTCGTCTAGAAACCTTTTCCAATTTTCTTTTATGTATTGGGCAAGGGGGTTTCCAAAAGTAGATAAAGATTCCTTGTATATTATTATTTCTAGATAGCCTATTGTTAGGTTCGCAATGACTGGAGTTGCCCTAGTGCCCATGGCAATTCCAGATTTTTGTCGGAAAACGTATTGTCAAACATGAAGTGATTGTTTCTTAGGGTGAATTCATCCGATTCAATTATAAATTCTTTGCTGCTCCTTTCTGGTATATTTTCCGGAAATTATTCCAGCCAGAACTGAACTGCCTCTAGCCTATAATTATTAGGTATACTGGTATAAAAATTAATTACATCAAATGTAACATTGATATATATAGCAAAATTACATAAAAATATCTTGAGATACTAAAGAGTAAATTTATTCAATAAAATTGCCATTGGCTTCAACCACGGTCTCCAGATGACATCCGAATCTCCTCCAACTCCTCTCGGCGGACTCTATGTTTAAGTTGGTGAATACCGCAATAAACCTTGCCTTCAGTTTATCTCTGGTGTTACAAACATTTTGTTACCCTCTCACTCAACTGCACCCCTTATATAATAATCAAGGTGATTACAGGGTGCGGAGTTAGGTGGCCAGACGTTAGGGTTCAGATGGTTCCACAAATTGTCTGACAGACATGATTGGATTCTCCTGCTGCTTTTGGCATGGTGCAGAGTCCTGTAGCTAAACATAGGGTCCTCCAGCAGCCATCCACTTCACTCGGTCAGGCACTACCTCCTCCAGGCACTTGATGTAGGCCTCCATGTTGATTGCAAAGCCGTATGGGACGATGAATGAAAGCATAACGTCGTCATCACTAGTGACCACTCCAAACACCAAAATGTTGATGGGATGTTTAATTTTTATCACTCTCTGTATATATTTTGGAGACACGCTGAACACTCAGAGTGACACATAAATAACTTGATATATTCGTATTGGCGCTTCGGCGCGAATGGCTAGAGGTACAACAGGTTGTTTCCAAATATCTGATGGACTGAATTGCGGCACGGTGCTGTTTTTCCAACAGATAGTGCCCAGATAACCCTACTATACTGTGTAGTCAACGAAATCAGAAACAAACAATGCGCATGTGCGAAATATAAAATATGAAATGGCGATAATTTACCCATCGCACCCAGTATGTGTGTATGTGTATATATGTATACGGGTGTA
>NC_068983.1:19606043-19607749 GCF_001194135.2 Octopus bimaculoides | reverse complement strand
CGACTCCACGAACTGGTAAAATAAATCCAATGAAGATTCTAGGAATGGGATTCGAACACAAGACTATAAATTTGAGGACAAGAATGAATAAACCACGTAGTATGATAGTATCGATATTTCCATTGCCAAAAAAAAAAAATCAATATGTTCTCACTTCTGAAAGAAAAACACATGCGGTATGGAATGTGTTTCAAACTTTATATGCGTATATTTCTGAGCGTACTGTATATGCATGTGTATGATCTATATATGATTGTGTATATGCCAGTGTAATCGAAAGCCAATGCCGGACTCGGAGGGGTAAACGACATATTGGATGTAATAATTACTATGAGAAGTATTCACACTTAGAATGTTACAGCCTCCAGAGCACACAGATTAATACACACCAACACCATACACATATGAATGTACGTATGTATGTATGTATGTATACAACACACATTTATCTGTACACACACACACACACACACACATATATATATATATATATATATATATAGCGGGCGAGAAGGAGAGAGAGAGAGTGCATCTGTGAATACGTGAGCATATGTGCGATTATAAGTGTACTTGCATGAGTGTATAAAGCAGAATTAATTTTCTAATTTATCAATAACAACAACAATTTAGACATAGTATCAACAACCATCTGTTATCTATAAATCGCTGAATTAATTTGCACCACTGAGATCTGACCTTTTGCTGGTGGGTAGCATCTGATTAATGGCTCGTCTGTTTTGTTTTGTTTATTTCCTTTTAATATCTTTTTTTCTGTTTATACATAATTATCTTGTAAAATAAATAAACAACTATTTTTTAATCATTTGCGGATGATGAAAAACATAAGGGAAATAACAAAACATATGATTTTAATTCCCTCCTCACCCCATCTTCTAATTATCCAATATTAATTTGGATATTCTCATATGAAGCCTGGTAATATAGCTGCACGAGTAATATCGTAATATTGGAATAAAATACAAGCATATACTAAAAATAAAGACAACCATTCTATATGAAGGAAAACATACATAATACTTTGCAAAAAATGAGATGGAAATTATATGTTTTATATGCATTTTTATTCTTATTTCACGTACCATTATAGTTCTATTAATATTTAAAACTCGATAACCTCTATATTATAAGTAAAAATTCTCAGAAAGAGTACTCTTTGAACTTAGTCCGCTGGCGAAGCTGATATACAATGAAGTGGATTATTGTTCTGACAAAATATTTTACTGATATTCTCTCATCTTAGTACATTCAATATATACATCTAAAGTACCAAAAAATCGTTTTATTGTAAATTTTTTTGCATGTTTCTAAAACAGATTTCGTAGAGAACACACATATCTGAAATTGATTCCATGCGGTTAATAAATAGGACTCCATTGCTACAAATAGGAAATTGTAAAACTGTGCCATAAGCAAATGAACAATACATGAAGTGTGAAGGAAGTCTTCACCGGGTGAAAAGGGGAAAAAATAGCAATATAGAGACGACATATAGATATAATCGCAGGAATCTTCGTTTATAAGTCAGTGTTTTCACAGACACGTACATAAACAACTCGTATATGTGTGTGTGTGTATGCGTATGTGTGTGCGTCTGTGCATATGTGTGCACGCGTGTGCGTAAGTGCGTGCGTATGTGTATGTGTGTGTGTGTGTGTGTGTGTATGTGAGGTAAGTTAATAAGCCAC
>NC_068983.1:19604470-19605802 GCF_001194135.2 Octopus bimaculoides | reverse complement strand
TATATATATATATATATATATATATATATATATATATATTCCACTGCAAATGATTTTGTGTGTTTTATGAATTTGACGAGGCTCTACGAAAGATTAATGAATCTACTACCGTACATTCTTTTAATGTAAACTTCTAACTTTATTTTGTGTAATTGAAAACTTTTGCTCCGCACTTATCAATTTGATTCTTTCTTTGGGTGTCAAAGTTCGGTTAGGTTAAAATTTCACCATCTTGATACTTCCCTCCAGCACTTCAAAAATCAAATCAAACATCGTCCTCTGCAACAATTAGCGGACAGTGTTTTGATTGCTGGATGCTGAATATCTGTTGTTCGGTCGCAGCAATACAACCCTGTATATGCTTTCGAATAGAAACTGATCCTTCACAGTTTAATCCGAGTTTTCATTGATATTATCTAAAATATCAGGTCATTCCATAGGTTTTGTCCGATTGTACCTTTTTTTTTTAATCGTATGAAATTTAATAGTGTTTCAGAATGTCTAATAGAATTAGAAATTATTTTTATGCATTTGTGTACATTTAAACTAATTAAACATTATTTTACAGAATAATAGAGTTAAAATTTCTTTGATTAAGACCCTTTCTAACATGGAAGTATCCAAAGAGTATTTAAGGCACATAATGCTTTATAAGTACAAAACAGAAAACTCTGCAGACGAAGCGACTCGAAACATACACCCAGTTCATGGGAAAGAATGCTTGAATAAAAGGACTTCCAGAAGATGGTTTGTCGTCAAGTTCAGAAGTGGAGATTTCAGCCTTGAAGATGAAGATCGAGGCATTACTTGAAGAAAATCCGGCATTATCAGATGAAGAATTGGCAATAAAGATTAGTTCAGACCATAAAACCGCTCATCGTCATCTTCAACAACTTGGAAAGGTTCTTAAACTTGGAAAATGGGTGCCTCATGAATTGTCCGAAAGCAACCGCAAATCCTGAGTTGACATCTGCTCTTCTCTCTATTCTCGCGAATTCATTTCACCCTTTTTGGATAGACTTATGACCGGTGACGAAAAATGGATCGTCTATCGAAATGTTAAACGTCGTAAACAGTAGTTTGGTAAAAAGGGAAAAGCTCAACCATAATCGAGAAGGGAACTTCATGCGAAAAGGTTCTTCTCTCTATCTGATGAGATTGCAGAGGAGTAATTCACTTTGAATTGTTACCACCTAATGCAATAATCCATGTTCAAGTCTACTGTCAGCAATTAGAGTGTTTGAACCAAGCTTTGAAGAAAAAAAAACCCGCTTTGGTGAATCGAAAAGGAATGATATTTCACTAGGACAATGCGCGACCCCACATTGCAAA
>NC_068983.1:19603286-19604018 GCF_001194135.2 Octopus bimaculoides | reverse complement strand
AAATAATGCTGTCTATGAAATTTATTAACTCTGACAATTCACTCAATTTGCATGTGTTCGTAGAATCAATCTTCATCTACACAACTGTATATATTCATTCAGTTTTCATAACTGGCGGCTATGTATTTGCTGAATCTAATTCTCGAATCCTCGTACGGAAAATTCAGTGTTGTCCAGTTATATTAATTTCTTGACTACTATTTATACTACGTCAGTGCCCTCAAATCTCCCCCCCCCCCCAACGGCGCACACACATTTGAATATCATACCGCATTGGACCCTACAGAATGTCGAAGGGTACAAAATATGCACTGCAGGCTGGATGGAAGATCACGGGCCTACCTAATTCGCCGATTTTTTTATTTGTTAACAGATTACTAGAGTAGTGCAATATCCTGGTGAACACAGAACGCGTTTTTGACTCTTCTTTAGTCCCTTCTTACTAGTGACTTAAAATTGTTACCATGACTTTTTTCTTTTTTGAAGAATTCTGGTTCACTGAGTTCCTTATGTTTTAGTAAAGCGACATAAATGCATTCCACGAACTGGGCATTTGTTCTGGTTTGTAATGATGCACTCATATTTTATCCCTTGTCGAGGACAGAAAATCAACTTGAAAATATTGACCTCAAACTCTTCCAGCCGATGAGATCGGATTTCTCTCTCTCCTTCATATATACTAGTAATGGACATATATTTATGTGTGTGTGTGTGTGTGTCAATATATATATA
>NC_068983.1:19598221-19602549 GCF_001194135.2 Octopus bimaculoides | reverse complement strand
AGTAAATGAGTATATGCATATATACGTACAGGTATCTGCATACCGACATCCACCTGTATGTATAGGTGCATATCTGGGTACAGGACGTTGCAAACAAAAGAGATACGAGAAAACACACAAGCCACATAGAGAACATTCTACTTCATCAGCTACCCCCGTTTTAACACCGGCGTTTCGAAGAGCTGGGGAGGACGCATCGTTAAAACGGCTCTTCCCATGGACCGCAATTTTTTTTTTAATATACACAAATTAAATCTTGCCATGGAGGAATGTAGTGGCGGACGAAAGAGACCACTAAGTGGATTGTTAATGTGCTAGAAGATCACATGTAATATGTCTATTAAAACTGAATTGTTCTCTAAGAAAATTTAGCGAAGCAAAACATGCAGGCGAGACTAGTGAAAATTGCAGAAATATATACAAAGTTATCCACAGAATGGTTTCAAAATTAATATTTCCTTACCGAAAATATATGTTTACCCCAAATTATGTAAGAGCGTTAAACATTTACATGCGCAGAATGGTGACGACGTTGAAACTCAACACAGATAATTTCATAAGTCTAGCCCGAACCACACTTTTTATATACAGATCAACGTAGTGTAATACAAATTATTCATGCGCATACCTACCCGGTAAACGTTGGATACAAGTTTTACTTAAACGTGTCAGTGAGAGTTTTGTGATAGTAGATGAGATCATCATATTGTGAAAAACGAAAATACGAAGGTGAAACCAGAAATTTAAATATAGAATTGGAAAATTTTGCCTTTCAGCCGATAAAAGAACTAATGCCAATTTTATTATATCATTCCTCACATTTAGTTAAGCGACTGATGAATGAACTTATGTGGCAGTATATGTGGCAGTATATGTGGCAGTATTAGTTCGTTATTTTACTTGTGTGTTACTTCTGAGAGAAACATTTTCGATTTGATTGAATTAAAAGAATTCGTAGTGATGACGAAAAATGCGCCAGGCAGATATTTCATAACTGCTGGTATTCCACTGAATAATTTCGTCGGTGTTTAACAGATGGAGCTCCTGCAATGATAAGAAAACTGTAGTATTAATTATATTAATGAAAAGGGATCCGAGCTTTCCAGATTTTCTCTTTGTTGGCTACGTGCTTCAAGTATGCAGGTGTACTGCAGCCTTCCCTGAAACTGTGAATTACATACATTTAAATGAGAAGACTTACCGAAAGTTCATACATTTTACTCCATAATAAGAGTAGGAAAATAAATCCAGTACTGATTCATTCTATCGCATTGTGTGATGGTTATCAACCGCCAATGTTTTAAGTAGTTAGAAGATCTGCTGGAGCTTATTATTACCTGCTTTAAAGAAAAGAAATGAGCCTGTGTGCAACTGGAAAATGAGGAAGCGATCACATGTGATGTTCTTTATTGATATGTTTAATCCTCTACAAACTCTCAGCTTCATACGCAAAGGATCTTAAGATCTTACTCAGTTTTCAGCTTTCATAGCAAAATAACAGCTTTTTAAAGAGCCGCATTCTCAAGACATTTCAGTCATTTCCCAATCTCAGAAGGAGTGTCAATACAATCCGTGATACAGAAATAAAAGAACGCAAACTTGAAGAATACAAATGTTTCCTCTTACTTGTAAATCTATTCATCGTAGACGTAACTCATGATGACTGTCCAGTTCTCAAACCTCTAACTGTAGCTTCATCTGCACTGGAAAGAAAACTAATGGAATTGCAGAAGGACTTGTGACTAAAAATAATCTATAAATCCCAGTCTGCAATTCAGTTTTGGAAACAAGTTCCAGATATAAAATATTCTGAAATGAAGAAAACTAGTGTGTAAGGCATTTAAAATTTCAATACGAACTGATGTGAATTACTCTGTAATTAACTTTGTGAAATCGAAGCACCGTGCTAAACTTACTAAGTAACAGCTGACGGAACAATTTCGTACACGTATAAGGACATATCAGCCAGGTGTCCAACGATTTATAGCCAAGATGGAAAAGCACAAAATCTCTACTCGTAGTAAATAGCGGCCTTAACAGCCCGATATATATTGTATCCTTTGTTTGTCATAAAAATATTAGAATTTGTGAGGTAACATCTGATTTCAATACCCCTAAATTTATTGGTTTGTTTTGTTGCATATTTTCCTCCATATTTTAACCAAATAAATTAATATAACTTAATTCATTTTCTTTTCAATTTTATGTTGAGCAATTTAATTTAATGTACTGAAATCCAAACTTTCAGCGTTTATTTTAAAGTATTTCCGGAGTTCAGTACTGTATTAAATACGCTACAATGTCTGGTGTATAAACTAAAATTAAATCAAATTAAATTTTTAAAATCTTTTCGTCAATAAATATTGTTGCATAATTAAAAAATCGTTAGGTACCAATTAAAACATCTTCCTTCACGTTACTAGTTTCAGTCATCGGATTACGGCCATGCTGAGACAACACATTGAAAGTAGCTGTTCATATCGTATCAACGCCATGTTTGGTACTTTTATTATCAATCAAAGTTGGAGGACATAAACATAGACAAAGTTACAAATATCAGGACAATGTAAATTTTTGTTTATGGCTTGCGACTCCCAAAAGTTTGAACATTAACGGATATGGTTTTTGAAATACGATTGGATACTCCTAGAGATGACTATTCCAAAAGCATGCCTCCAACGAGCTGGTTAGTGGCTCTGGGGGCTTCCTCAGTGTGTTTACAACTTTCGGTTTATAGTGAGAAATTCCGCTATGAGAAAATACAGTGAATGGCTTTCTTACAGGTTCAAATAACCCTCAAGCATATTTGAATTGACAACAAGTTCGTTTTTATTCATATCACTGCTTAGCGCTCTCAAACTGTGTCTTGTTTACGGTAAGCTCCTAAATAGTGTAACCTCTCATCCGGAAATATTGGACCAGGGAGCTGTCTCTGATGCCAGTTCGCAGCGTCTGTTTCCGGTCTCTGTTACTAAAGACAAGATACCCACTACGAACTTCATGCATCGAGCAGAAATACTAGGTGTCACTGCGAACCGACTCGGCGTGTTTATACCGTTGAGTCTAGAGTGAGAAATTTTCTGTATAACAAAGTACAGTGAATGGTTTTCCTGCGGATTCCAAAAAGGCTCAAGCGTATTTTACTACTGGTAGCAAATTTGTATTTATACACATCACTGCTTAGCGCTAGAACATCGTATGCATGTGTGCGTGCGTGTGCGCGTATGCATGTGTGTGTGTGTTTCTGTGTTTTTATAGTGCGTGCATATATAGGTATATGTGTGTAAATGTGTGTGTATGTCTATGTATTTTACACAACCGTCCATAAAAGTTTTCATGCTTTTACTTTTACTTCTTTAGATAACGTGTTATTGCAGAGAAATACATACTTTCATAAATTAAACTCACGAAGTTTCATTACACTGAAAACAAAAGACGTATTCATTAATCTGTAATCATTCTAACCACCGTAGTTATTCTACATTGAACTATAGCGATTATGCATATAACAAAACAAGAGCACTGACTTTGGCGTAAAAGCTACAAATACAGCATCAAATAATAACCTTCGTATTCAGAATTAACGCCATGACAGTTTTCATCATTGTTGTCGTTGTTACTAACTACGCAGATATATTATAATGTAACATGTTATTTTGCGTCTTCTAGACTTTCTTTTCATTTGCATATCAATTAAGCATGGAACATCAGGCGGCAATATTGAGTTCATAGCAATACTAATATTTTTGAGACACTTGTTTATATGTAGAGATCACATGCTCAAAAACAAAAGCAATATTTTTACCACCGGCAATACAGAAGTACCTTTGAAAATAGTTAAAGGAGAATATATTTGTTTTCAATGAGATCACATTTCAAAGACCGCCGAACTCAGGCTATGAATACTTCATAGGGTTTCTGTATATGTGAAAGGATATATCTGAATTCATGTGTAGTTTTCTTTTCATTACTCTTTCGCGATTTGAACTGTTACGATACTTTGATGATACAAAGGAAAAGGAAAAAGAACGTAAGTGTCTAAGAGAATAAAGTATGATGCGTTGATAACCAGATAAGGATGTGATATTTTCTGTTAAGTAAGAAACGTGTAAGTAAAACGAAATAATGTATTAAAGTTGTAGTTCCATCTATTCCTTTCGGTTTGAGAGTGTTCGCTTTTATATATTACATCCTTTACATCTTTACAGTGTATTATCATTATTATTATTATTATTATTATTATTATTATTATTATTATTATTATTATTATTATTATTATTATCATTATCATTTTCATTCTTATTATATTTTTTCTTTTCTCTTTTTCT
>NC_068983.1:19595701-19597519 GCF_001194135.2 Octopus bimaculoides | reverse complement strand
CCCCCCGACATATTTTGGTAACTTCTCATTGTATATCGAATACAACACGAGGCATAGCGATTGCATTCACATTTCTGTGAGGCGTGGAGCGGTTGTGCAACTGACCGAACAGATCTCAAGACTTTGGCAAGGGAGTTTGCAAAGCTGTCAGTTATCATTGTCGGCGGTATGTATGGTGATGCCTTAACAAGCACCATCTCGAAGAATTCTTTTTAAGGAAATCACTGCATAAGATACTTCATAAGGAAGGTGCTTAAGAAACATGAAAAGGGGTGAATTCTCTTATATTTTGTTTAATCGAATGCTTTCTTTATGCGGACTGATCTTAGCGCAGCAGATTCGGCACCATATGTACTGTCTGTATCAACACATTGACTACTACTACTACTAAAACAACAAAAACAACTACTACTACTAATACTACTACTACTACTACTACTACTACTACTACTACTATTACTACTACTACTACTACTACTACTACTACTACTACTACTACCACCACCACTACTACTACTACTACTACTACTGCTGCTGCTGCTGCTGCTACTGTTGCTGCTACTGCTGCTACTGCTGCTACCGCTTCTGCTACAACTACTACTACTACTACTACTACTACTACTACTACTACTACTACTTCTGCTGCTGCTGCTGCCGCTGTTAATACCACAACTGCTGCAACTGCCGCTCCTGCTCTTCCTACAACTGTTGCTGCTAATTACCTACTAGTACTACTATTGCTATAGTAGTAGTATAAGGATTAAGGATTAAATATAACGATATAAGAACTATCTTATTCAGTTACAACACATCATATCAGTGCTAAGGCCATTTACCCGCAATTTATCTGACTACTTATTATAATCAGTATCCTCCATATTATTCTCCTTAATTTTACAAAAATTACTATTTTTATTATTATCATCATTCCAATTGGGACCGCCACCATTTTTATTGTTGCTGCTGGTCCGTTTCATGTATTAGTGACTACCATACTTCGCATAGTACTTACAATCGAATCGTTGAGATATTCAGTTTCAGTCAAAGCAGTTTCACCAAAATTACTAGATGCTTGCCAAATTGAGAGATAACAAATTGAATGTACTTAAATTACACACCTGATTGGATTTAACAAAATCAATACATGTTGGGCGGCAATATTTATAAATCCTAAAACAGTAGATAGCAGCAATGTTATCAACTTTCATTAAAGAATGAGCCTAATAATTTTTTTTTTTCCTTAACAATTTTCCTATATTTTATAGAAGTAAACAAGTACTTTTTTAAAACATTGAAAAATTTTGTGGCTGGTTGGAGCTATTGTCATATAAAAACTCGGTCAATCTTTAGCCAAAATGTATCTACGCTATATAATAAACAATATCTTTAACCCATGAGTCGTAATCCTGCATCATAACACTTTTTACGCTCACGAATGTGAGCAAGTATGCATTCATATATTCTTAGATTTCCCAGTTTTGTTTCTTTATTTGTTCATGTAATAATCTATTGAGCCGTGTAACGGGAGAGAAAAAAACATTTGAAAAATATTCTCGTGACATTGTAATTGTTTTTATATTTTCTTCCAGAACAATCCAGTGAAATACAATTTTCACCGATAAATAAAATTATGCACCACTGATTTCAAGCCAGATTGATAAGTGTCAATACTACTAGGCACTTGAGTCACTCTGTAACTTCTGCTAATTATTAACAAAAAAAACTCATGCTCGCTGGGAGTTCTACTTTCGTGTTTGCTTCACCAAACAAACACATATAGGTTTATATCCTTATATATATATATATATATATATATAT
>NC_068983.1:19594555-19595519 GCF_001194135.2 Octopus bimaculoides | reverse complement strand
ACGCTCTTCCGATCTATATACGTATACGTACAAATATATTTGTTTGTATACGTGTATTTGTATATGCGTGTGTGTCTATGAGATTGTTAATATCATTTGACTTTAGTTATTTTGATCTTCTCCCTTTTATCTCGCATTAGCAACACTCATTTTTACTATTTTTCTCCGTTCAGTATTCATTGTATTTCAAATTATAACGACGATTATAAGAGCGCATAAAATTTGGTTTGTTTCAACTCTTATTCAGTACATTTATTTATCTCCTTTTACTGCAGATTTAATTAATGATCGATTTTTGGTTCAATATTTATTTCTTTGGTAATTGTTGTTTTTGTACGATTTTAAACATTTAGAAATATATGAGTTTTTAACTTCTATTATATCTAACCAAGCAATAATTTTCGTTATGTTTGAATATCTTATTAAATAAAAAGCTGCACAACAAAAGGAAACCGAAACAAATCAATCCTTGAATATTTCGCAACAAAAATCAACGGCTAAAACACACCCAAAAATCATATAGATATACACGCACACGGACACATAAACACATATACACATACAAGCACACGTACGCACACACACACACAAACACACATACATACACACACAGAGAATGGAGAGAGACGGGCGATTTATTCACATAATGCCTGACAAAGACTTCAAAATTGTGAACAAGGAAATAACGGGATGAATTTATATTAATATAATAGCATGCAGTCCAAACTAGTTTATATACATGCACACATACATACTTACTTACATACAAACACACACACACACACACACACATACCGACATACTTACATACAAATATACGTACATATATATATATATACATACAAGAACACGCATAGATAAATCTATATGTTTGTATATATGTATATATAAATATTTTTATTTATTTATTGGTGTATATCTATCTATGCATTCTATTCTATTTATCTATTAATGTATATATATA
>NC_068983.1:19591033-19593008 GCF_001194135.2 Octopus bimaculoides | reverse complement strand
GAAGAAGAAGAAGAAGAAGAAGAAGAAGAAGAAGAAACAACAAAAAGCTATAAAACAAATGAAATCCAAACTAAAACTAGAACAGCAACGGAAACAATTCCTATCATAGTAGGTGCCTTAGGTATAATAACAAAATATTCAGACAAATACATAACAAAAACACCAGGACTTACAAATATATATAACATACAGAAAATTGCACTACTGGGTACTGCACACATTCTACGCAAAACACTTTCAATACAGTAAACATAAGAGCACCACAGCACATACCGAAGGCGCACAGAGCTGCGCTCGGTAGTGAAGTGAAAGCACGTTATAAAAATAAAACTACTGAATCATAATAATAATAATAACTTGAAGTAGGAAATATGAAGGTTGTGGTCAATGAAGATATCAATTTTAATTGGTGCTCTTGGAAGTATCAGCACTCAATTATTAATGTGGCTGAAAGTGATTGTTGCAAGTGTGACGGGAGAACGCCTACAAAAATCAGCATTACTTGGAATTGCAAAAGTTCTTCGCAGGGTTGTTGAACCATGGCCATTAAACAAGTTTTTCCTTAGTCTGGTGGCAGTGGACAGCTGACACTTTCCACTACGCTCAGCAAAAAAGTTGAGTTTTCATTAAAAAAAAACATACAACTACTACTACTACTCCTAATAATAATAATAATAATAAACCACCTGTATGATATGGAGAATCTGAAGTGTTTGCTAGAAATGAGGAAAAGCTAGCGTGGCTGCTAACAGCTGTTAAAGACTTCAATAATGACATCGCGATAGACTTTGGCCTTGATAAGTGTGATAAAGCAACTTCTGTAACAGGCAAGCACAAGCAAACAACTTCCATTTAATTAGATGCCGACACTGCCATCAAGGAACTCGACCAATATCAAAATTACTAATGCCTGGTGGTAAATGAGGGAGATGGTATACAACATGCTATTATGAAGGAAAAATAAGAAAGGAATATTACAGGAGAATAAGACATACTGAGAAGTGAATTCGACTCTAAAAATAACCCCGTAGTCATTAACACCTAGGAACTTCCAGTCGTCAAAATGTAGTTTTAACATCATTAACTGGAATCTTACAAACTTCCAACGTCTGGACAGGAAGACGAGAAAACTACTAACTCTTAAGAACAGGCATCATTCAAATGCAGATGTAATAGGGGAAGAAGAATGATGCAAGTTGAACTGTGCTATAAGACCTCCACAATTGCAATGAACAGGTACTTATCCAGTACAAGGGACTGGACGCTGGGATTTGTGTGCAGACACTAAAGCAGCGAAAAATCACATTCTATCGTCAAGGAAGTTTGAAAATTTGCAAGAGAACTTGGATTTAATCCTAAATTTTGTGAAAAATCTAAAACCACTGACACAAAAGAAAGAAACTATATCAAGCAGACTGCAAAAAACAACGGGTATAAACAAATTGAGGAGCGGTGGAGCCAGAGGCCTCTGCATGGACAGTATATACTTCAAAGTTGAAATGGTGATGTAGACCAAGCAACGACCCATCACTAGCTGAGAAGTTCAGGACTGAAAGCAGAGGTGAACAACTTGTATAGAATTCTGAGAATTATAACTGTCTAGCGGTTCGCGCTGAAGAGGAGCAGATTTTCCCTCAGTAACTCCGAAACCTGGTCCGCGAATAACAATGTTTAATTTTATGTATGTAATTTTCAATGTCTTGCTCGCTTACGGTTTGGTATTTCGATGAATTTCTTTTGAGAACTACTAGGTCTTAGTAGACACAACATGTGGTCTATTTCTAGCACATTAAATGTCCACTTTACTGGTCAACATTATATATATAAAAATATACCTTAATCCCCTAAGATCTCAGACATTTTTTCAGAATCTCTCGGATTCTTTCAATGTGCTAGCTTCCTGGTAATAAATCGTTATTAATTAACATCTGATTTTTACCCTATGCTTATATATATATATATACATATATATATA
>NC_068983.1:19589196-19590259 GCF_001194135.2 Octopus bimaculoides | reverse complement strand
TATATATATATATATATATTATATGCATGTATATATACATATATACCTACATAATTGTGATCACCTAATACTTTAGCTCTATCCCCCACATCATTTCAATAAATAGTATTACATATTTGCAGACAAAATATCGGGTTCTATTCATCACTAATGAAATAATGTGATAAAACAACTGTTTATGTTAATGGCGATGCAACGTTCGCTATCATATGATTCCTAATTATATAGATATCGGGAAATTTTTGTTTTCATTATAGCTGTTGATGCTATTGCTTCTTTGGTATTGCTTATCGTTAATTTTAATTCAATTGTGTATTTTCTCATCAATGTTTTTTCCTCTTATCATCGAGATCACAATGGTCATAATTTACGATAATATCATTATTATCATTACTATTTTCATTCAATACTATTATTATTATTATTATTATTATTATTATTATTATTATTATTATTATTATTATTATTATTATTATTATTATTATTATTCAGTAGTTTTATTTTTATAACGTGCTTTCACTTCACTACCGAGCGCAGCTCTGTGCGCCTTGGGTATGTGCTGTGGATTGCTGTGGTGCTCTTGTATTTACTGTATTGAAAGTGTTTTGCGTAGAATGTGTGCAGTACCCAGTAGTGCAATTTTCTGTATGTTATATATATGTGTAAGTCCTGGTGTTTTTGTTATGTATTTGTCTGAATATTTTTTAATCATACCTAAGGCACCTACTATAATAGGAATTGTTTCTGATTCTAGATTCCACATTCGAGTTATCTCTATTTCCAGGTCTTTGTATTTTGAAAGTGTTTCCATTTCTTTTAGAGAAACGTTGTCATCTGCTGGTATTGATACATCAATTAGAAAGCATTTTTTCTTCATGATCTTTGACAACTATATCTGGTCTATTTGCCTTAATTTCTCTATCTGTGTATATTGGCATATCCCAGATTATGGTTGCTTTCTCGTTCTCTGTGACCTTTTCTGGCGTGTGTTTATACCATCTTTTTTCTGTTGTTATTCCATAGTGTTGGCATAGCTTCCAGTGTATATAGGACCCTGTTCTGT
>NC_068983.1:19578473-19586230 GCF_001194135.2 Octopus bimaculoides | reverse complement strand
AGATCTTCGTATTTTTTGTGTAATAAGCTTACAGTACGCACTTCTCGGTTGTTATTCTTGGGTGGAATAATACCGGTGTTATTTAATCTGTTTGTAATTTTTTTGTACATGGTGTTTGGGTTTGGAGATGGTCTGAATTTTGATGTAACACGTGTGTTTACGATCGCTGTGCGGGTAGTGGAGGTATCAAGTTAAAATACATCATTATATTTGGAAAAATAAAAATAAATTTCATTGAGTATTACTTACTCGGGTATAGTCCAACCCTTTGTCAGCTATTTTTTGGCTCCATTCGATGTCTTTATTTCCGATGTTTTTCGATAAATTTCGGAGCAGTGATTTATCGTTCTCACATGTTAAACTTCCCCGGTGTCTTCTCCTGTTAAACTTCCCCGGTGTCTTCTGTTATTATTATTATTATTATTATTATTATTATTATTATTATTATTATTATTATTATTATTATTGTTATTGTTGTTGTTGTTGTTGTTGTTGTTGCTGTTGTTTACTTTTAATCTGCCTGTTTGTTACAATCACTCGTTGAGACACACCCAGTGTCCTAGGGCGAGAGAAGGATAAGAGATGCTACAGTATGACCGAAAGCTTGGGGAGGAGAAGTGGCAAGGGCAATTGATACGGTTTTATAAGGATGTGGGCTGTACTCGTTAGTGCAATCTTTTGGACTCCTCTGAGACATGGTTCTCATGGGATATTATCTCGATGTTTCTCACATCTCTTTCTATTCATACCTAGGGCATTCACAAAAACAGAAACAGTTCTCGCTTTTAAATGCCGCATCATTCGTATTTCAATTTCCATATCCTTATACTTATTCTATTTGTCGAATTTCTTTACAGATATGTCTTTATCCGTGCGCTTACTTGCATTTATTGGTCTACAAGTATTTTGTTCTCTGCATTATATGATAGTATCCGGCCGACGGTGTTCGATTAGATGATCCGTCTGAAAATCATACTCCCAGACTATCGTTGGTTTTCCATCCTACTCCATAACTCTACTCGGTTCATGCTCATACCAGTTCTCTGTTACTTCATATTGGTATTTACGGCATAAGAGCCAATGAAGATAAACACACATTATCATGGCGACGCTTGTATTCTTTTTTTTGCAAGTCTACCTCTACTGTCTGTATGTGAGATCTGTTGGATAGAATTCCGCAAGTTGATCAAGTAACCGTTAACAATCATCCAATGTATTTCTTTAACACTGCCATCAGCAGCCATAGTTGATTTTGATCTTTGTAGAAAGCAAGTATTTCTCAGCTTTAACTGGATTGCGCTTGATAAAAATGGTGTAATCCACCATTTCCGATTTAGATGAATAGCAATGCTATTTAACAACTTTGTCCTGTAATTGTTCTACGGTTTCCTCGATTTGGAGATGAGCTATTTTGGTGTGAGTTTGGTTTCCTTGGCTTGGGCACTTTGTTACATCTAAAATTAGTGCACTAATGTATGTAATAGATGCACTAATATCTGTCATAATCAACCTGAGATCACTGGAAAAGTACGAGATCCAGTTGCTGACGATTTTTTAGATAGTGGCTATTTTCACCATAATGGCCTGAATAACGTAAGTGTATCTTTGCCGTCATCTCAGTTCATGTCGTCGAATATCATCAAAGACTATTTATTTTCTGGATACTACGTAATCACCCCATCATTGCTGGAGAAGTAATCTATAACATTAGCTGCAGCAGTACGCGTCCCCTGCGAATAGTACTGGGACATTCCTTAGATAGTTACATGCATTCGGGAAAGCATGTGTTTGTGGACTTAAATATACACGGTCGCTACCAATAATACAGTTGTCACCAAAAGTGTGGAACATTTTTTAAAATTAAAATTGCTATACTCAAGTATAATTCTATTCAAATATAACTTTGGGCATTTAATATAAAAAAATTCTTATTTTTGAGAGCTATGTTCCAAACTTTTGGTCAAGTAATAATATATTGTAAATTAAATATAACATCGGGCATTTACTATAAAATTCCTAATTTTCACACCTATGTTTCAAACTTTTGGCCATTATTGTAAAGCATATGGCATAGTCGTATCTCAACGGGGTGCTATATAACAGTAAACAGTTCTTTGCGCTGCAATTCTAGCAGGAGTATCCCTTCTAGTTTATTATTCTATCTTGGTGGTAATATCCTAATAAAAGTGAAAACCAACAACTTCAATTACACGTTGTTTGTTGAAAGAGCATTGACATATGAAGCATTGGGGAGCTATGAGCCCCATATTCTAGAATTTCTTATCTGAATGTATACCATTAAACGCCAACAAATCAAACTCAACTACACGTTAATTCATGTATTTTAACTGACGCTTGGGATTGGAGCGTAGCCAAATTGCGTCACACGGGGGCGAAGGTCGTCTGAGTGCAGCTAATTACTGGTAAGTCTAACTTTGGAGTGCAAGTGTAGTGCTGCATGCTTTCGTAGGAAAAACTAATATACAAATTTAATAACACTGGTAAGCTTAAAATTGTATGCAATATATATAATCACATATTTAGACACTATCTATACGCACTATCACACACACACACACATACACACACACACACACACACACACACACGCACACACAATCATTTCATATTTACGCACTGTTATATTTATATACTTATATGTACGGAAGTATTAGTTACAGAGAGAACAAAAAAACACATTTGCTTTCGGTTACAGTTTTTTCTTCGAATTTCTGCAGTACTCTGATTGGTCCAACGAATCATGAATCTTCCGAAACTCATAACATCCTGTCTAACCTAATTCGGGTCAGGAACAACATCCATCACTATTAGCATAATTATTGTTGATTTTTTTTTCATTGCCTCTTCCGGACTATGACACTCTATTCCCTCTCTGGTTAATAACTTCTGAAAATTATTTTCTGACAGCTTCCTGTACCTGTTGACTAGTGTATCGTTAGTAAAGAAAACGGTGTAGGGATAGTGTTGGGCGAAAGGTAATAACGTTTATACTGTTTGAAAAATACTTTAATCCCCTGTGGGAAACTCTGTTCAAAAATATGCCAACCTCCATCGTTTAAAAGTATTTTCAATGTGTCAAATGCATTAATGAATGTAAACTATTGTAAATAAAGGAATTCTAGACACGCACACACAGACACGCACACACACACAGACACGCACACACACACAGACACGCACACACACAAGTACACAGATACACAAACGCGCCTAAACCTGATTGTGTGTATGTGCATATACATGTATATATGTAATGTATGTCTGTATGTATATGTATGCATGTATACATGATTATGCATACTCCCGGACACTCACACACAGGCTCTTTAAATATGCATATATATATATATATATATCTCTCTCTCTCTCTCTCTCTATATATATATATATATATATATATATATATATATTATCCGTTGTTATGACCTACATCTACATTGTTTTATTTGTTTCTTTCTTATGGGCAGAATCTGCACACGAGGAGAGTGTAGCAAACAATTCTTGTTTAGAAACATGTTTGTCGGTCATTTTGAAAGGAATAATGCTGAAATTGTTGACACCAAAACATGTAGAATGGCAGTTTAGGTTAGAATGAAATCCTAACATTGCTCCCAAAATATCCTAGTCTTACGTATTCAAAGAACTGAATGACGTATGAGGACGTAGAGTTATCCGTATAGCAGAAAGTAAGGTACGTGGAAAGAAAGCTGCTTTATTGTGAAAAACATCATCTCTAATATTTGGGCAGAGTGCACCCTTTAATATATGTTTAGTGAACCCGACAATGCTTTTGGGTCATGCACTGCTAACTCGAGAGCATGCAGTATATAGTTGTCCATGAGAAAAGCAGGGTATTTGTAAATTGAGACCCACAATTTTAAAGTTCGACCATGGGCTTTGTTCATTGTCATAGCGAAGCACAGAGGTACTGGGAAGTGGAGGCACTTGAACTGAAATGACACATTTGATGGAATAAGTGTGATCTCTCTTTGATGACAGTCGGCAATAATGGTTGCTTGTAGGACATGACTTTTCATTGTAGATACAGTCAATTTTGCACCATTGTATAGTCCTGGTGGGTCGAATTTCCTCAAGACCATGATAGGTGCACCTTTCTTTAGGAACATCTAATGCGAGTTGTAGAGATTTGAGAATTTCAGCTGGATACGCAACAGTGGCATGTTTGTCGATGGTAGTATCAATAGAGACAAACGTTGAAGCATCTCCAGATGGAATGTGGAGGAGTTCATGGATTACGTTATCAACGCTTTCATTCCGAGGTGCTAATATGTCAATATGTCAAGGAAAATAAAGTTTAGTTGGTAGCGGAAATAAAACTGAATCTTTTCATACCCATACGTCAACATCGGCATATATTTAAATATGCATATAAAACATATATACACATGCACACACACACAGATATGGGGTCCGGGGTGCAAGACCACACACTGATAAATCTGCAATAGAATGATTCGCAGTGTTGAAATGGGTGGTAACAAGTTGGCCTGGCGTACGTAGCATTATGCTTTTGATGTGTTCGCGAAAGAGATCCCCAAAGCGTCGCCCTGTTTCTCCAATGTAAAGAGCACTGCAGAGTTTGCATATGATGCAATATACGAGATTCGCCGAAGTGCAACAGAAGTGGTGTGTTATGTGATATTGCTTGTATGTATTTACGTGTGTATGCATGTATGTATGCATGTATGGATATACATGCCAATATAAATACATTCACGTATATATTATATATGTATGTGTTTGTACACTATTTGACGTATATAAGCACAAACACGCAAATGCAAATCCAACAATCCCATACGCTTATTAAAGCACATCTTCATATATATAACTATGAGTATAAGTGCGTATGCATATATGAGCATACACACACACACACACACACCCACACAGATATACACACAAGGCGGCGAGCTGGTAGAAACATTAGCACGTCGGGCGAAATGCTTAGCTGTATTTCGTCTGCCGTTACGTTCTGAGTTCAAATTCCGCCGAAGTCGACTTTGCCTTTCATCCCTTTGGGGTCGATTAGATAAATACCGGTTACGCACTGGGGTCGATGTAATCGACTTAATCTTTTTTGTCCTTGCTTGTCCCCTCTGTGTTTAGCCGCTTGTGGGCAATAAGGAAACATGATATACACATAATGATATCGTCATGCATATGAATGAATTCACTAGCGATTTCCCATTATATAGATTTAGAGAGAAAACTATTCACTTTCTGAGCATTTTATTCTTACCTATAAAATATTGTCCACGAGTGATTGTATTTGGACAGTAGTACCTGTTGTTCTATTATCTATATATATATGTCAGTTTACACATACCCATATTGCACGTTAGTTGCAACACTTACTAATACACAATGATATCGACTTCATTAACTTTATACATATATATGCTGGTTACATACGGGTATTGAAGGAGAACACTAACGGACAAATGATCAATCGTGCTACTATTTACTTAAACATTGACTCACATATATGTCCTTTAGAATCCCAAACAAAATCGATATCTTTGGGACAACATCGTATAGAAGTATGTTGTGTTGTATAGCACTGCATTTGTAAGTAACCGTTTGATTTGCATCACTCTACATATGATGCGTATTACACATTACACATGCTGTTGTTATGAGCATGCAGTTGCGTATTTGTAATAACTTACGGCTTTGTTGATTAACTGCGAGTTCAGATTTTGGAATGGCAAATGAGACTGCAAATATTGCTGGTCAAAGTTAGTGTATCCAGATCCCATGTTATATACATTTGAAGCGTTAGTTTTTGTATATGGGGAAAAGCACACATTAAAAGAACAATGCCCGTATCATATTGTATACGATTTCTTCATCTGAGGTGAGCAAACTATTCTCTTATATTATTTCTTACTGAATCATATATGAGAATTCATATTTTCGTTCACCAGTTGATTTGTTTTCTGCTGATAGCGTCTTCTAAAGATCGTCATTCGGCATATAGTTTGTGATTTTCTGATCATTCATTCGTACATGATGTTCATGCCTCATATTTTGTAAGTAAGGTGTGTCAATAAACTGGCACGATACACTGCAGATTGTATCAAACACGTGAAAGAAATACACCTCTCTCAGATTCTTAAAGCACATTGAAAACGCTGCACCGACGGAAGACAGAAAATTAAGCGACGTCGAATGATCGATAACTCATATATATATATATATGTATATATATGAGTTATCGATCATTCGACGTCGCTTAATTAAGTTACGAATTTTTTTTGGCTTCAATAAAAACTGGGACTATATTTATCTCCTACAGATATCAATTCTGCATCAATGTTAATGGGGAAATAATTTTTAAAGTTTCACTGCCAGTGTAGATTTCACATTGAATTTCAAGAACATCAGTGATATATTTATGTGACCAATGAATTTAGATGCCGTAAACTAGCTAACACATGGGTGTAGAGTTATATATCTCGTTCCCAAACTTTATTCTCTTACATTTCACTTTATAAAAATGAAACATAATTTTATCTTTCAGGCTTTGTGAATAGCATCGTCTCTTCAGACTGCATAGAGCAGTTGGGATATGATTGTCATTAAGGGGCAACTTCATTGACTAGTTTCTTGTCACAAGACTCCATTTATCAAGATTTAGAGTTGTTTTCGTTTATTTTACCTCAGTACTGATAATTATGCAATATCCAAGGAGATGAGAACAAGTGATTATTCAAGCCATTTCATCATTCATAGCACTATTAACAGTATTATTAAACACTATATCATTCTTATCAAGAGAAATTTGGTATCTAATGATTTACAGAATAGGGTAAAATATTGTCTAATGAAAAAACAGAGCGAGCAGCATAGATGAAGAGAGAGAGAGAGAGAGAGAGAGAGAGAGAGAGAGAGAGAGGAAAACAATCTACATGAGTACTTAAATATATTTAAATTATATTATATTTAAATGCTTTCGGTGAGATTTGAACTCCAAAAGAAGAGCATCAAAACGCAAACAGCAAATTATAGTATTTGAATCTATACCCAATCTAATAAACCGCCACTTCAGCATTATTGAAGGGCCGAAGAACAATTCGAATATGTGTGTCCGTTTTCGCTCAACACAGGAATTTCCATTAGATAATTGACATAATGTGATTGAATGATACGACTGATCTTGAGAAAACTGGGGAAACATTGCAACTGTCATACTGCTTAATGACTGCTGCTGTGGCATCGTAGATGCTACATAGCTGATATGTGACACTTTAACTGTAATTGTAGCTGCTGATCTAACATTCGTATGGAGGCAAAAATTTCATTTTGCAAATTACGAGCATTTAATGAAGTATCTCTGCATAATATACATTTTTTTAATTGCGACTATTAGTCATAATTCTCAATGTGATGATATTCGTTTGCTTTTCATGTATTTGGAATAGTCATTTAGTTAAGTCAAGCGTTTTATTGGTCTTTTCTGTTCGATTTCTTATGAAAAAATATCGTATGATCTTCATTTATCACACAAAATTTTCCTTTAAATGTCAAAATTGGCTATCATATTATTGATGTGAAGAGCTCCTAATATATAAGAACATCAAGTCATTATCACGAACACGTTAGATAAATCAATTTTATACCTGCTTCTCTCTGCATTTTCTTCTCTCGATCAGAAACATATAGATATATATGCATATGCAATAATATATATATATATATATATATATATA
>NC_068983.1:19577035-19578177 GCF_001194135.2 Octopus bimaculoides | reverse complement strand
TATATATATATATATATATATATATAATCTATATGCATACACATATATAATCTATATATATACACACACACACACATATATATATATATATATATATATATATATATATATATATTCATATATATGTCTATATGCATATCTTATATTATACACACATACATACAAGCACTCATGCTCGCGCGCTCACACACATATATACACAAGTATGTATGTGTGCATGTCAGTATTCTTTGTGTGGTCATGTGTGAGGTAGTTTGTGTTTGATATTTGCTGTGTGATTTCGTGTGCAAGATGTGATTTTACCTTCATTAATGAACTTTATGATCCGTCTTACGTATAGTAAATATTTGACGTGAATTTCCGATCAAAGATTTCTATAATGCAATCAGATAACCTCATATAATACATTAATGAAGAGACGAAGCTTTAACGTTGATTTATTTCTCGATTTATAGAATCGAAACTTCTGATGCAGATCTCTTTATTCAGGAATTAGTGTAAGTCTAACCTAATATTTAACTTGTCATCTTATCAGACTGAAATATATTTCACCATATCTCTGCCGTGGAATTCTTACCCAAATAATTCAATACGTTGAAACATACGAAGATTGGGGGTGGGCACTACGAAAAAATACTTTTACATGTAATTGTTGAGAGAATGTTCATTAGCATGATAAAAACTGCAGTAGTAATCTAAACGTCAAGCTCCTATATTTTTCACACTGTCTTAATATTATTTATATATATAACTAGCAGAATTACACGGCGTTGTGCGGATTAAAGAGAATAATGAAATCTAAAAACGCCGTCTAGACTACGCAACCCTCAACTGTTAGTAGCTACGATACCATATTTCTACATTAATAACTCTCCAATCCATGCCAGCATGGAACATAGACATTAAGTGGAATGCTAGAAGAAAGTTTTGAACTCATATGTATATAAAGTAAATACACGTAATTCAGAAACACGTTTTGTGTATTTTATTTCATAACCAAACAGACAGGTACAGATTATAAATAATGAAAGGCCAATTTTGGTGATTCATTTGACAGAGGTAGTAGAGAGACAATGCGATGATAAATCTGAGGTTGGATCTTGAAAGTTTGGATGAATGCTGCCTCAGTTAAATCTGTTGTG
>NC_068983.1:19574107-19576258 GCF_001194135.2 Octopus bimaculoides | reverse complement strand
ACAGACAGACAGACAGACAGACAGACAGACAGACAGACAGACAGACAGACATTCTCATTTTTATATATATAGATAAATATAATAGATATTAGAGATATTTATGGTACGGAAGTACACGGTACTTCTCATAGATAAAAATATTCAGATTTTTACCTTTGAATTACAAATATTAAATAAATCTAATATATTTTTCTAGCATTTCACTCAATAGTTAGTCCTAATGTTTTTTCTTTTTTTTTTTTCGTTTTTTCATCAGTTTAGTTGATTTCGTGTTTTCAAGTTTTTCATATTTAGGCTGCAGTGACGAGTTTTTGATGTGAATAAATATTCAGTAAATATTACGTATACTATATTGCATATGAGTTTCTTTTCATCATGTGCATGTACTTTGCTACATGTGTACATTATTGTAGTCCATCATTCAGACAATTATATTCACGATACCAGTAGTAGATTTATATCAATGATTCTTTTGTCAAAGCCGTGCATATAATAAAGTACATTCAATATATTTATGTAGCAGAGAGCACAGAGATTGCAATATTTCTATTTATTCTAGCATTCAGCATTCGTTCTGCACATTTTCAATAAATCTTCTTTGGTTTTTGGGCAGAAATCACACTGGACACATTACTATACTTGCTTTTGTGTCTATCATTCATCGAACAATTCACGCATGAATTCGAAAGATGCGATCAAGAGAATGTTGTCACTCTAGCCATCAACGAAGATTTCGTCCATGTAGGCCTGTTATTATCTATTATCCTCTCGGATCGCTAACTTCCTGTCGGATTGCACTATCACGGTATATCTGAATGGAAATATTTCTCACTAACTATCGGGTCTTGTGCTCCTCAGTGTTCCGCTTAACTCGCACTCTTTTATACATACTTTAATCCTTTATTCTATTACTTGTTTCATTTATTTGACTGCAGTCATGCTGGAGTGCCATCTTCAATGGTTATAGTCGAAGGAATTGACCCCAGGACTTATTATTCGTAAGTTTAGTACTTATCCTATTGGCCTATATTGCCGAGCCGCTAAGTTACGGGGACATAAACAAGCCAGCTTCGGTTGTCAAGCGATGACAGAAGGACAAACACGAGTACACACATACACATAAGTACACACACGCATACACACACGTACATCTATCTATCTATCTATCTATCTATCTATCTATCTATCTATCTATCTATCTATCTATCTGTATATCAGCGAATGCGTAGGCAAGGTGAAGTTGTATTGGGGGAGAGGCCAGGCAATCAATGCAATGTAGAAAGCCATGAAATAGGAGAAGACATGACTGAGGAACAGAGAAACCTCAGGAAAAGACTCGAGGATATAAGAGTTACAAGAACAGCGCCCACTCCCGTGTATGGACTTGACAGAGCAAAAAATTGGTACGACCAATAACCCGAAGGCATCATCGAAAATGATAATGCAAAGATCTTGTGGGATTTTATGATTCAATGCGACCATGAGATAGAGAATAGGAAGCCAGACATAATCATAATTGAGAAAGAATGCAAACTACGCTGGATCATAGACATAGCATGCTCGCTGACAACAAGGTATGCGATAAGGAAGATTAAGGAGTTTAAGGAGTTGTGGTCGATGAAAAAGTTGGTAGCAATACCAATAATTGTCGTAGCCCTGGGAACACTGAGTAAACATCTTGGGAAATACAAGGAACAAATAGCGGCTGCAATTAGAGTGGACCACTTACAGAAAACAGCACTGCTTAGAACCGCTTGAATACTCCGGAAGGTGCTCGAAAAGTAAGGGGTTTTTACCTTAGGTGACTGGTAGAGAATAGCCTGATACCGTAGTACATCTCCGGCGTCGTTAGAAGCTGTGCAAAGGCAATAATAATAATAACAACAACAACGATAATAATAATAATAATAATAATAATAATAATAATAATAATAATAATAATAATAATAATAATAATAATAATAATAATAATAACAATAATAATAATAATAATAACAGAAAAAAGATGGTATAAACACACGCCAGAAAAGGTCACAGAAAACGAGAAAGCAACCATACTCTGGGATATGCCAATACACACAGATAGAGAAATTAAGGCAAATAGACCAGATATAGTTGTCAAAGATCATGGAGAAAAAATGCTTTCTAATT
>NC_068983.1:19571406-19574004 GCF_001194135.2 Octopus bimaculoides | reverse complement strand
GGAAATAGAGATAACTCGAATGTAGAATCTAAAAACAGAAACAATTCCTATCATAGTAGGTGCCTTAGGTATAATAAAAAAATATTCAGACAAATACATAACAAAAACACCAGGACTTACAAATATATATAACATACAGAAAATTGCACTGCTGGGTACTGCACACATTCTACGCAAAACACTTTCAATACAGTAAACATAAAAGCACCACAGCAAACCACAGCACATACCCAAGGCGCACAGAGCTGCGCTCGGTAGTGAAGTGAAAGCACGTTATAAAAATGAAACTACTGAACAATAATAATAATAATGATGATGATGATGATGATGATGATGATGATGATGATGATTATGATGATGATGATGATGATGATGATGATAATAATAATAATGATAATAATGATATTACTTACTCTGCAATCAATATTATCATCGTTATAAGATCTTAGAAGCTAGTCGCTATTATCGCTATCATTCACGAGCAGGGAAGATATGAAAAGAATATTTACAATAATTTCCAAGATTTTACATTTGAAGATGAATACGACGAAGACGAAGAAGACGACGATGACGATGATGGTGATGATGATGATGATATATAAAGGAAAATTATAATACACAATTTCATGATCATCATCTGCATATTTGTCAGCATTGTTTTTTTTTAATATACCCAGGCATATTCCCCATTTTTATAGGAGACACACACCAAGCATTCCGTTCATTTGCTATCTCAAATATAAATGTGTGCGCATGTTGATAATATCATCATCATGGTCATCACCGTCGTCGTCGTCGTCGTCATTATCATCATCGTCCACTTCATCGTCGTCACTATAATCAGCATCATCATCAGTACTGGCACCACCGCCACAAATCATACGCGCATCATCATTTTCAGACGTCACCAACAGCAGTACTTGCATGGGGTTTATCAAATTATTTCTTACATTAATATTTAAGTTTCTATAAATTTACTTTATAGTTTCAATTAAAAACAAAATACATTTTGTTAACATCTTTTATGTGTCTCCTTTAACATATTACACTCAATTCAGTTTGAATACAGACACTTCTTTCTCTCTATTCTTAGTATAAAATATATTTCGCACATCATAATACCCATCGCAAATATGCATTATCTGTCCTGAAGGATTATAACTTTAGTATTTTCACCATAGAAGTCACTTTGAAAATATTAATTAATGTTCGGCTAGACGTTAGATCTCTGAAACTATTATGCAAAAATCAAAATGTAATTTAATCGGAAGTGAGAATAAATTGAAGCGTCGAGGGTCTGTATTTGGCAGCTATTTAATAACTTGTTCCTGACATGTCAGAGACAAAGATTCTATATATTTGGATCCGTTCCCTCAAGGGTATTCAAAAGTCAAATACACATTTTATAGAGCACTTCCAAATCAAATAAACCTCACATATAATTGCATTGCTAATATACGGAAGAAAATTGAATTCGTACTCTTTCATATACGTCATACATATATGTACATACGTATACATATGTCCGTATACTCATGCATAAGTGCATATATATATATATATATATATATATATATATATATATACATTTGTATACGTACATATGTATTCATAAATATGCATTAAATAGCTTACGTCTGCATATATACATATGAAAGAATTTACGCATAAAGATTTAGGTTAGATGCCTACACGCATACACTCACTCAAGAAGCAGAATATGCGCACATATGTATATACATAAGCACACACACACAAACACACATATGTATATATGTGTGTGTGAGTATATATTCTATATAAGACGTTAAGAGGTGGGCAGGCACATTTTAATGAAGGTGACTTAAGTATATGCCTATGTCTGTCTCGACGCCTATAAGTCTCTTGTCGTATGAGTAAATGCTTGTTACCACTACCCGTGACTTCTATTTTTATCTAATTTTCTCTTTATACGTATTCGTGTATGTATATATATATATATATATATATATGTATATCAATATATATATCATGTATATATATATATATATAAAGATATAATATATATCGATATATTATATATACATATATAATATATATATACATATATAATATATATCTATATATATAAGTATATACGTATATATATATATATATATATATATATATGGATACACATACATACATGCATATAAGTGTACAGGACGTCACCAACGTCATGTAAATAACATGAATTAGATATATAAATATAGTGCAGATGTATTCCATTAGGAACGTATTAGAGTCCAAAATAGAGTCGTTAACCCTTAGAATAATCAAATACCCAGTAGTATTGCTGTATACTTCCAATTCTAGGATCAGTGTGCATGTGTATATTTATCTATAGGTTTAATCACACTCAATCATTTACTTACGAGGGCAACGGTTATGTAGCACTTGAGGAGACACAACTGGATCGCATTGTATAGGAAGAGCGTTGCTTTAATTTGCACCATGTATGTATGTAACATTATGTCGTATTGTAACATCTGTAGTCATTATTAAATAGCACTCTAAAGTACTCCTTGTTCACTCTAATCAATTCTCTTTCTCTCTCTCTCTCTCTCTCTCTCTTTATAT
>NC_068983.1:19567900-19570985 GCF_001194135.2 Octopus bimaculoides | reverse complement strand
ATATATATATATACAGTCTGTTAAAGTCTGTCATACCGGCCATGACGAAGGGAAATAGCCCTGAAACTCGAGTCGCCTTTGTATATATATATATTTATATTTATATATTTATATATTTGATCCTTTATATTGAACACTCAATATTTCATCTACATTCAATACTTTCTTTCATGATCTCATCCATTTTTATTTTATTTTATTTTATATTGTATATTGTATATCATATTATATATTGTATATTCCATATTCTATACCCCACATTAGTTCTGCAGGAATATAAATAAAACATAAAAAACAGACAGTGTTGGAACTCTTTTAAGCAAAATAATATATTCCTCTATACACAATCATACATACAAAAAACCCCACCATTTTTGTATTTATTTTTACTCGAATATATATACATATATATATGTATGTCTATTTATATGCGTGTGTGTGTATTATGTATGTATATGTATACGGTATGCGTAGGGATGCGCAATGGCCCAGTGGTTAGGGAATCGGACTCGCAGTCACGGGATCGCGGTTTCGATTCCCAGACCGGCCGTTGTGAGTGTTTATTGAGTGAAAACACCTAAAGCTCCACGAGGCTCCGGCAGGCGATGGTGGTGAACCCTGCTGTACTCTTTCACCACAACTTTTCCTCTCTCTTACTTCTTGTTTCTGTTGTGCCTCTAATTCAAAGGGTCAGCCTTGTCACACTGTGTCACGCTGAATATCCCCGAGAACTACATTAAGGGTACACGTGTCTGTGGAGTGCTCAACCACTTGCACGTTAATTTCACGAGCAGGTTGTTCCGTTGATCGGATCAACTGGAACCCTCAACGTCGTATGCGTAAATTATTTGAGGACATAACTTTTGTAGTCATTATTGCTGTTTTTTGGTTACTCTGTATAATCTTTGTTTGATAAAAGAATAACGGCAGACCTTTAGCTTACTCAAGAGATGAAGTGGCATGCTGTTGTTATTGAGGTTATAAAGGCTGAGCATAGCTATGTAGAAATATCTCGATATTTAAATGTTGTCAGATCCTTCGTCTACAAAGTTTGTAAGGAGCTAGAGACTGGAGACAGAAACGTATCACCAGTATCACAAAATAAAATGCATTCTAAACGCTCTGAAGTCATCAAATCATCTGAATTTATTCGGCAAGTTCAACAGACCATTCATTACAACCCTAGAAATTCCATGAGATCAATTACAAAAGATCTCCATGTGTTAGAAGGAACAATCAAAAATTCTGTCAACAAAGAAATCTGATATAAATTTTGTATCATGAGGAAAGTCAATTTGTTAGAAGAAGGAAAAAAAAATATCACTACATTAGATCTAAAAGGCTCTTAAACAAACTGAAAAATCCAGCAGGAGAAGACTTGATTTGGTTTTTCTCAAACTAGAAAATCATGGACCAAGATCTAAAAGCTAAGAAAAGCAATGACAGATGGTTATATGCAGACCCTTCTGACGTTCTAAGTGTTGTGCATACAAAATTTCCTGCAACCGTCATGGTTTGAGGGGTTTTCAGCAATGAAGAACATGCGATGCCTCCTTACTTCTTTCCACAGGGCTTTAGAGTTAAATCTGGCGCATACGTTCAGGTCATGTAAATAATCTCATAGTCCTGGATAGACAGTGTATGCAATAGAAAGCCATATGTGTTTCAGTATGATTCTGCACTATCACACATGGTTCTAGTAACACAGGAATGGATGGCTGAAATTTTCCTGATCACATAACCCCTAACATTTGGCATCCTAATTCCCCAGAGCTCAATCCATTAGACTATTACAGGTGCAGTGTTGTTGAGAGAGAGGTCAATGAACACACCCATAACACCAAAGATACTTTGAAAGCTGTCATACTCAGAGTAATGTCACAAATGAACCAGGACCCTTGATTCAAGCATGTAGATGATTTAGATCTCGTAGAAGCAGCTCTTGAATAACATTATAGGGAAGAATGTTTATTTGTATCCTCATAGCATTCTTTGATAAATAAAGTTATTATCTGTAATTATATATGTGTTTTTTTATATGAACATAAATCTATCCTCTAATATCTTACGAAGGCTGTATATATATGTATACATACAGAGAGAGAGAGAGAGAGGAAGGGGAGAGAGAGTGAGGAAGAGAGAGAGAAAAAGTAGACTGGGTTTTCTTTGTACCTGCTGAACATTAATATTTACATAAATTATACAACAAAATAACTGTTTACAGGATGTAGAGCATATAATTGTTTTGTTCTTTTTTGTTTATTGTTGATTCACCATTCTTCTATAGTGGCGTATACTTTTTCACTTAGGGGGAAAAGAACCAAATGTTATCTTTCAAATTGTTTATGCTGATTTCTGTATTCCTTTTGGGATCTCGAACTGAATGAATAATTATTTTTAGAACGTAAACATTTAGCTTTATCTTCCTCGTTTTCTTAATTAATTATTTCCATTTGAATTGAAATTAGATTTTAATTGAAAACATTTTGGAAATCTGAAAGGGCATATAAAACACTTCATTTCAAAAATGTATTTAATAACAGTTGGAGCAACGTAACTAAATATTCGAGTTGTTTCGATGCCCATCTCACTGAAATTATTTTCTACACATTTCTTTTTTATAGTATTTTTATTTATTTATTTATTTTTTCACTTTTTACAGTCATTGAAATGTTTAGTCGATCAAATCAACACCAGGAATTACTGTCTAGATGCGATATGTATTTTATCGTCATCTTTCTTCGAGCAGCTAATTTACGAAAACTTACACAAACCAACATGGGAGCCCAAGCTGTGAAGGGTCAAGCAAAAATACAAACACACACCCATATCCATATATAAATATATGTATACTAACATACATACGCACATACATATATATATAGCCTTAACATTTGGCCCCCTAATTCCCCAGATCTCAATCAATTGAACTATTACATGTAGAGCGTTTTTGAGACAGAGGTCAATGAATACACCCATAATATATATATATATATATATATATATATGTGTGTGTGTGTGAGTGTGTGTGTGTGTGTGTGTGTGTGTGTGTGCATATTTATATGTATATATATATATATGCATA
>NC_068983.1:19562689-19567735 GCF_001194135.2 Octopus bimaculoides | reverse complement strand
GTGTGTGTGTGTGTGTGTGTGTGCATATTTATATGTATGTATATATATATATATAGAAAGAGAGAGGAGAGAGAGAGTCAGAGAGAGATTTCGTTAGTGAAAAGTTATGGCCTGTCATATAGTGACCATTGGTTTCGCACCTATAAAACACTTAGCAATATAGACGACACGTCCATCATATTTGAGTCTGATGATTCGCCCATATAGGTAAGGGTTTTACAGGTGCGAAACAAATGGTTACGCTATTACTGGCCATTAATTTTAACTTCTTAAAATATATATTACAGCTCTAATGCTTCACAATGTGCCTCGGTCTTCCACACAATTTCCGATCACCAAATTCACTCACCATCCATTTGTCGTCTCGGCGTTATAGCAGAAAGTAGTCACCCGAGATGCCGTATAGTGGAGTTGAGCAAAAATCCCGTGGCTAATAATCGTGTTTCTTACCTGCACATCCATACTTGCCCCTAGTACCTTGCTGGCGCTTTCTTCATTCGACACTCAAAATGAACCAATACATAGACTTTCAAAAGTAAATACATATACTGCAAGACTTTGAAAGGATATATTTTTAGAACGGTAGTTTTAAGCATCGCACCGCGCATGAGGTTTCCCGTTTAGTAATACGCTATAATGAAAGGTGATCCATAATATGAATTACTTCAAGTAAATTATCGAGTTGCATAAGCATTGATTACTTATCTCAAAGTAAGGCTGCAGCTTCACTGCAATGAATCTGCCGCTTTGGATCTGCATGGTAGTGCAGGAGCGTAATCTGAAAAATCCATAAACTGTATTACTGAATGGCGGTTCTAATTGAAGCGTTTAGGATGATTTAAAATAATCATATTTGTTTTCGTAATGTCCTGTAAACAACGAAGGAAATGTAATTTGAAGGTGCTTGGTATGATATAACAAAGCAAATCTGGCGAGTAGACTGATAACACCATGTGAATTGGTGTCTGAACAGAAGACTATAGATTCTAATTTAATCATGTAACGTGCAAGTGCGACGATAGAACACTTTCAGTAGAAGTGGACATGTGTAGCTGTGCTCATAGATCTGCTGTGACACTTCAGTCTTTTCTAGTTGAAACTAAAACATGTGGAAAGAATAAAATGGTGTTTACGGAGAAGAATGGAAGCAGGCAATGATTTATCAAGCATATATCAGAGATCGAAATAGAACGGGAAGTAAAATTCGTAATACGTATATGTATGACTTTTCAAAGAAAACATTTTCTTAAACACTATTTCGTGAAACTTTGAATAATTTCTTGTAGCCTGAGCAAGTTTTCCGTATTTTAGTAAAACTATCACTTGGTAATATCGGAACGAATCATTCTCTTTTCTGCTGTTAGCAGGACGTCAACAATCAAATGATGTCATTCCCAGCATTCTATACCCACCCTCTCTCTCCCTATCTCGCTCCCTCTCTCCCTCTCATACGTATGTCTCTGTGTGTGTATGTATATATATATGCATATCAAAATAATCTTTTATTGCTAAATTGGAAGGGAAAAGTGATGCCTCTCGTCACATCCAAGGAGACTGCTGCAGAACAATATCCTCAAGCAGAAGCTATAAGTCAAATTCAAGCAACACGGATTCAGACAAAGGCACTGAAACCATATGGGTTGGAACGGTTAACTTAGGCAATGGATTTCTTATACCACTGACGAATGCTCCCTCGCGATAGCATCTCAGAACGCGAACAGACGAAAATATTACAGTGAGTTATCGAGAACGACGCCAATAATTCTACCACTTTTCTGATCTTTACTGTTACATTATTTATCAATCAGTACAGGATAAGATACGAATTGAATCTCGACGATATTTGAAGTCATAATTCAGAAAGCCGGAATAAATAACGCAAGTAATTGTGTAAGACGCTCTGATGGCTCTACCCTCTTTTAGCTTTCATGTAATTATGTTTCTGTGATGAACTCATGCAAAAATATGTACACATGTATTTGAAACATCGGGTGCACGGTTGAGTAGATAATATTTTTATGGAAAAATATTGTGTACATATTGTGTGTTTCTTTTCAACTTAGTGGTAAAAATAACTAAGTTTAGAGTGAATACACTTACGTTGACTTACCTAAATCTATTGATCTATATTCATAGGTCTTTCACATGAATAAATTCTCAATGCTTTAGAAAAATATTTACACACACATGCACACACACACACACACACACACACAAGGAGCGCGTCCACACACACGTGCACATATACATGTATAATATATAGAGATATGAAACATAGTTATATAGATACGAAACATTTGTATGTGCGTGTGCTTTTGTATGTATTGATATATGCATATGTATATGAATATCTGTATAAAATATTATTAAACAATAGCGGGGATTTTATGAAGGAAGTAATAAACAATATTGCTACTCAAAATAATTGTAGAATAAATATAAATTAATAAAGAAAAATGAAACAAATCTTTGACGGAAAAAGAAAATAGCATAATGCAAGTGCAATGAATGAAGTTTTCGGAAAATATTCTACGGCTTTAAAAGATCATTTCTAAGATTGAATAGAAGAAGCAAAAAGAATGAAATCAAATAATAATCCAAATCTAAATCAAAAGTATTGTAAACAAACCGGTGGCAGTACTTTCTGACCGCCGTTTCATATTTAATCATAAAGAAAGACGTGTTGAAAAGAACAATGCAGTATGTTGGAAAAATACCAAACGGGAAATATATATACATATGTGTGTGAGCGTGTGTGTGTGTGTAGATATATATGTATATATATATTTATATATTCTTTATATATGTCATGTATAAATCTTACACACACACACACACACATATTATATGTATGTATATGTATATTATGGCGAGAGATTGCTAAGTAACTCATACATTCGTTCTTTACACTTACATGAACACACAGACATTATTGTCTATTTAATTGTATGTCATAATTGGCATTTTATTCTTTCGCATTTAAAAATTTTACTTAATTGTTTTGCTAACAATTATACTTTTGAATTCAATACAAAGAACAATAGAAATAGAGCAGCATAGAATTAAATACAATTTCTATATGTCAAGAAAATATTTACATTCCATCAACTGATTACTACTTAATTTTGTACTAAACTTTCCAATATCATTTAGTCAAAATATATTTTGTTTACGATATTTCTAAAATCATTTTCCTTCCTGATAGCCGCATTCTAATTTCAAATTCGTCGCGTTTTCTCCTATAGAATTGCGCGCCAATATATGCCTAATACAGATTCAATCAAAGCTGATTTATGTGAATATAAGCGCGACATTCTAGTGGAGATAGGCAAAGCAATTCATATAATTCAGCATGTGAGATTGAGTACTATAACATATTTCGATGTGTTATACATATCATGAGTTCATTCACACAAGCTAGGAAGCTTTAACGGTTAAGATATGATTTCGGCCTTTAATAACGACCAAGAGATTCGTAACACATTTTCATGTTTCCTCACTTCTGTTTCTGAAATATTCGCAATCACTTTCTACATGGTCATTGGACCGAAAACTGAATGCAGTTTAAACAGTTACATAGAGAAAGTAACTATACATTTAATAAGCATAGATAAAACACTATATAGCTCTACATTAATTAACGGGTTTATTATTGATTATAATAAGGCAGTGAGTTGGTTGAATCATTAACACGCGGGGCGAACTGCTTAACACTATTTCGTCTGTCTTTATGTTCTGAGTTCAAATTTCGCCGAGGTTGACTTCGCCTTTCATCCTTTCAGCATCGATGAAATAAGTACTAATTAAGCACTCTGTGGTGGATCTAATCGATTAGTCTCAGCCCTACAAATTTCAGGCCTTGCGATTATAGTTGAATGGATTATTGACTTTCATATTTTTTGGTCGTGCACAGTTTTTGTGTTTCTCTCGTGGATACAGTCTATTTGCTGAGCACAATTATTCTTCAATTAAATTTTCTCCTCAAACACATTCTATATCATCACTTCAGAGATTATGGAAAAGAGACATATTGTCCACTTCATTGCGTGTTTGAGATTAGATTCACTCTGTGTGTCCCAACGTCATCGAATAATTACTCTACAGCTTGTCGTTACTATGACAATTTTACTAATCATAGTAAATGCTAAAGAATCTTGCAAACTAAATCCAAAAGCGAAATATACTAAATGCTAATTATATGGCTTTCCGTAGTTTTCGACGATAACGATACAGTTATCATTCAGTAAATTTTTTTCACTCAGTGTCCCAACGCATTACTGACTGATCGATCTACAAAAGTATCTAAGCTTAAATGGTTTCTCTAATGAAATCCATAGTGACAAATGTATCACAACGTTGTGCCTTTGAATTACTGGTACAGACGATTTATGGAGCTTTCTCGTAGATTCTGTTTACATAATTCTTCTAAAAAATGCACCAGACTTGTGTTGACTCGAGGAAATTGCAATGTAATATTTGCCTTTCCCAAACAACGCAGTGTCTGTTTTGAGCGTTAACCTAGAAACCTAGGTTAGGAAGAGAACTTCCTAAACTTCCGTCACGCTACATCCGTAGTAACTATTGTACTGGCTAAGTAGCTGCCTAATATTTGGGTCTAGAAATGAATTCAATTAATACAAATAATAACTGAAGTTCGTGTTAACTGCATTATGTTTTTATTTATATGCCTGTATCGTTAAGGCGTCATTTTATTATTACTAGCATATTAAATTTCTTCATTTTCAAGTTGTCTTTGTATGCAATACTTCACATACAGCGAAATATTACGAAGAAATTATTATTTCCAATAACTATTTCCAATATATTAGTGAGCCTATAACTCACTAAACTGAGTCAAGTAAATAATAAAGCATACCCACAGGCACACACACATGCATTCTTTTATTTTTCTATTTGTTTCATGCTTCGGTCATGCTGAAAGACAGCGTTGTCTGTCAAGCAGTGATGGGGTAAAAAGAAAACATAAAGACACACATATAAATATATATATATATATATATATATATATATATATATATATATATA
>NC_068983.1:19558857-19562454 GCF_001194135.2 Octopus bimaculoides | reverse complement strand
CACCCACACACACACACACATATATATATACATATATATACATATGCATATACACATATACACACACAAATATATGCATATACAAAAACAAGCAAAGCAGTGACTTATATAAAAAAGGTAGTGACTAGATCAGCGAATACTTTGCCGTGTTGTATCTGGTGAATTCATTTGCATTCTGAAAGAGTACACTTCATCGCTTCTTCCATGTTTTATAGGCCTTAACGTGGCGGCTTTTGCCTTGGTAAGGAATGATATTTTTACTCGAAACTGAAAGGTTAAAACGCAGAGATATTCATAGCGCTGATATCTGAGTAAGAACAAAAGAATCACAACATATTTTGCAAGCTATTTTAACAGTGGTTAAAAAGTTGAAGAATCGCACACAGAAGCAGCAACATGGTTTCCAAAAGAAAGTATTCATTTTACTCCAGGCAAAAGGCCCGAAATTGCATCGACTTCAAGAGGTACTTATGTTATCAGTCCTCAAAATATGAGAGTCATCGTCAATGTTAATGGAATTTGAACTCAAAGCATAAAGCTGGTCAAAATATGGCTAAGCATTTTATCTGGCGTGCTAATGATTCTGCCGTATTTCTAAAAGAAATAGCAAAGCATTACCAAAATTTATTCATACACGTGACGATACATAGTGTAATGAAAGGGATAGAGATTCATTCATATAAATATTAACTTTATTGTAATTCAACAATTATCTAAATTTAAATTAGAAATAACGTTAACAAAATTTAAAATGTTCGTCTTTTGAAAAGAAAAGTAAGCACAACATTTTGAGCAGCGGCGTCCTTGGGAGAATCGTTTGAATTATTCACCGAAAATCTTTCCTGTCTATTTTATTTTGTATATTGAAAAACATTCTAATCAAGAGAATTCTGAAGACAAGAATTCGTTTCGATTGGTTACCACTTCCTCGGGTCTGATATATGGTTTAAGGAATACAATGGACTGATATAAGTGGCAGATTTCCATAAAAGAATCAATACGCATAAGTTTGTCACTGATGACACATTTATTGACAGTCATAAAGGCTGACTGCTTTCAGGGTAAATACATACAGTTATTGTATGCTTCAAAATTGAAGAAAATAATCATATATTTCTGTATTGCACAAATTAAAGACGAACACGCAATACAATGAAAATACACACACGGGCTCGAGCGTGCACGCACACAAACACGCTCGCACACACAGACACAGACACACAGACATACATACTTGCGCCAAGGAACGGGATGTGCTTCAATAGATTTAGAAAGTTATTCCTATTGGTGTTGACAGAATACAGAAAATTTATGTTTATCTGATTCTGTGCATATCTGAATTCGTTAACTTTCATGAATTCGAATAACAAGAGAGAAATATGTTGACGTTATATGTAATGTGGCCATTCGATAAGTCGATTGCAATTACACAACAACGTGTACTTCTCTTAATGCCTACAAAAAGTAAATATCCACGAAACGTACATAATTTCATAGGGAGGAAACACATAAATACTATATTCTCTTAAACGTCGATATATTTAAATACGGTTTTTCACTCACATTTCCCCCTACTGGATTCGATACAAATGAATGCCAAATATTATTCAGAAATGTAAGAAAATTCACAGTATATGTATTGGCTATCCCTGCATCATCTGCTCCATCTTAGAAAGCGGAGAATGTTGCACACGTAGAACAAGACGATGTTAGTAGTGAACTGCAGAGCAATACACGTTTGAAAAGAGTAACGGCTCTTTTATTATGGTTATAAAGAAGATGCATGGAAATAACTTCAAAAATATGAATTCCATTGTATATGATACATCAGTAAATTGAAAAATGTCGGATCTCCAGATATGATAAGGTTTAATGTGTCTGTAATGTGAATAACTAAGGGAAAGAATTAACTTCCTTATGTATGTTTTCGCTCCCTTATTTCTATTTGTATGGCATTTACTTTTCAACAGAATTGCCTTTTAAGGAACAATTTTGCACGCTCTCTCAGAAGACCCACGATTGAATCAGCGAAAGATGGTATGTTTAAAACACCGGTAGGATTGCGTAAAAACTTCATTCATATTCTTTTGAAATGAATACACTTGTGCAAAGTCATTTGAAGTATATCGCATTAGGGCAACATGCTTAAGGCATTTGAGGAATACACTCCATCTCTATGATCCCGATTATAACAATTTGACTATTAATCCAGGCGCTTTAACACACCCATAAACACAAACACACATATATCTAGATGGTTTCCTTCCTACAACTTTCTCTCATTTCATATTCACATGTTTTCATCTTATTTACTCATAATTCTTATCTTACTCTTCCATACCGCCATACACAGCTACCAAGCAACTGCACTCCTTATGGATCATACAATTTCCGTGTCTATATACCTATAAAGAAGCCCTGCTCTACATGCACACATTATTATAATTGAGTATGAAAACAAATAGAAACTTTATATATAATATATATATATTCATATGCGTGTATGCATGTATGTGTATGTGTGTGTGTATGTGTACTGGATCGCCAATTGTTATGACGATATTTTTTACACTATAACCGTGTAGTAACAATAAAATATATAACGAGGCAATCCCAAAAACTCTCCACGAACTTTACACGAACCGATAAACAATATTTCGATAACTACCAAAACGACTACGGTTAACGCCTACTCTATCCTATCTAACTCAGACCACTACTATTTATAGTCGGGCTATCAGTCTCAGGTCACGATTTGTATTTCACCGGTGGTGCTCTGGTTGCTAGCGCACCACCTCAACATTATTTCACCAAATTTTCAATGTCCCGATTCATTGTCGGCCAAAATATGTTCTGACGGAGCTAATTTACGTAATAATAGTCTTACTTTTTCTACGTAAGTCCACCATTTGCAATCTTTGTACCTTCTGAAGTACGCCACAAAAGTTATGCCTTCCTCTGGGTTATAACTGAATTGTGTTATAAAGTTCGATATACCGTCTGGTGGAAACGAACTCAGTGTCCTTCTTAAAATATAGCTACATTAACTTTTGCTGTCTTTATATTGCTGTAGTAGTTGTTTCTGCAACTCTTGTTGCTTTTCTTGCTACTACTTTTGCAATTGTATCATAGAAGCTAAGGCGTTTTCCATAATATACAACTATGTATCACAAAAAATATGCTAACTGACCTGTGTGAGCTTCGAATCCGCGTCGCCAAAATTGTATCGCCAATTGTTATGACGATACTTTTTTGACGCTATTACCGTGTAGTAGCAATAAAATATATAACGAAGCAGGGTAACAACAACATAACAATCCAACAAACTCTCCACGAACGTATATACCAACCAAGAAAACTACCAAAACGATACATTACGACTTTCTGCAATTAACGCCTACTCTCTCCTATCTCACTCACAACACTGCTGTTCATAGTCGTTGGATGAGTCTATTCTTGCAGAAGGTGTCATGACCCTTGCCACAACAATATCTATGTATATATGTATGTATTTATCTATTATAAGTGAACATCAAAATAAATATTAACTTAGTTATATAATATATAATATATCTATCTATATATCTATCTATCTAC
>NC_068983.1:19555347-19555983 GCF_001194135.2 Octopus bimaculoides | reverse complement strand
ACACACACACACACACACTTACACACGCGTATACATAAACACACATATACATACGTACATATATATGTACACACACACACTCACATATATATGTATATATATATATAAGAGTGTGCACGCTGATACACACACGCTTATGTCTTGTTTTTATTTGAATTTCAGGTTTGTCTGTGTGCATGTAAAGCGTAGCTGCATGAGCAGGTGCTATTTATAATTGCATCGATTATTCTAATTTCACTGGATTTATTGGTTGTAGTCTCGTCAAATAATTTTATTGATTACCGAGTTTAATAGCCATACCCTAATTTCCTTATCTATTTATGGTATGATTTCACATAGATAGAAATAATGGAGAGATGTACGTGCAATGATATCAGAAGATTGATGATACGTACTACAGAAGTAAAATATATTACATTGTTTAAATCTTATCAAAGTCTCAATTTCTTTGTCATACGTAGAGACATACTGTTACTTTATATAGTTCATTGTGCCTGTTATTGAGTCTATTGCACTTGATAGCATTTAATATTTCAAGGTGACCTATTATAATGTCTAGTATATATTTGTATGTATGCGCGCGCAGTGTATGTACATCTATATAGATATATATATATATATATATATATATATAAA
>NC_068983.1:19541689-19555337 GCF_001194135.2 Octopus bimaculoides | reverse complement strand
TATATATATATATATATATATATATATATATATAAAGAGAACGCAATAATCTTGCTTCTAGCGTACCGACATATTTTGCCAATTTTCAGCGTCTATAATAGAAAAGCATTAAAAAGTTTCTTGGTTTCATTCTCATTTCAAATGTTAATCTGTTTTCTAAGAAGCGTTGTTCTGTGGTATAGAAAGACGTCTAACATACATACACACACTTGCATGCAAACATTCAACGTACACACACGTGCACGCATATCTGTCTATTATATGTCTGTGTGCACGCGTCCAGGTTTGTCTCTCTGTATGCATGTGTGTGTATATTAATTACATTTCGCATTTTTTAAATATGCTAGGCCACTGGTTTTAATTGATTAATATCAATTTCTACCCACGTTATGAAATTTTTAAATGAATTTTTAAATACATATATACATGTGTGTGTGTGTACATATGCACAGACATGCAGAAAGTAAATAGACACCTTTAATTTTCAAAATCTTTCATTCAAATGTAATCGATAGGTAGGACTACATACTTTAATATTTAGTTGACATTCCCTTTGCAATTATTAATTCAGAAACTCTTTTTGGCATTGAACCGATGAGCTTTGTGATTGTCTCTTGTGGAATTTTTGTCCACTTTTCACGCAACAATCGAAACAATTAATCTTTAGATTTAGGTTTCTTATTTCTTTACTGCCCACAAGGGGCTACACACTGTGGGGACAAACAAGGACAGACAAACGGATTAAGCCGATTGTATCGGCCCTAGTGCGTAACTCGTACTTATTTAATCGAGCACAAAAAGATGAAAAGCAAACTCGATATCGGCGGAATTTGAACTCAGAACGTAGTGGCAGACGAAATACCGCTACGCATTTCGCCCGGCGTGCTAACGTTTCTGCCATCTCGCCGGCTTAGATTTAGGTTTCTGTCGAGCTTTTTGTATAACTGTATCTCGTATGCTCCAAATATTTTCAAGTGGGTTCATGTCAGGAGATTGGCTCAGCAAAGGAAAATATTTGATCCCATTTTCAGTCAGCCATTGTTGCTTTCTTTTCGCTGTGTGGGCTGGAGCTCCATTGTCCATGTTATCGTGTGAGTACATCGCAAGTAGGATAGTCCTTGCTTAAGTATTTCGTTGTATTTTTCGGAGTTTATGGTTCCAAAACATTCGATCATCTCAGAACGACCGTTGCTGTTGATTTCTCCCAATACCATTACAGAGATACCGCCATATTTCGCAGTTAGTTGGAGTCGTTTCAAATCAAATTCTTGATTGGGAAGCCTCCAGACCCAAACACGTCCACTATCTGAAAATAATGCAAAATTGGATTCAGCTGAGAAAATCACTCTATCCCAAACGAAACTGTATTTTTCTGATATCTCCTTAGCTCATTTCTTTCTTTTCATGATATTAGTTGGTTGAAGGAGAGGTTTTCTTCTAGCTGCCCGTCCATAATACCCAACCTTATGCAGATATGTAACACACGTTCTTGGACTAACTTCTAGCTGTTTTGAAAAGTCAGAAGCCTTCGAACTGGGTTCCTTTGCGAGGGCCCAGGTCGGCCGGGACGAGAACCTGTTGATTCTTTTCCTTCGCTTTTGGATTGCACTGTAATTCTATGAACAGTAGCAAGAGGAATTTGAATATTTTTCGGCAGTTTTTCGCTGGCTCAGACCAGCCTCATATTGTGCAACAATACGACTTTTTGAAAATCTGAAGATTCTGCTGAATTTGTTTTGTGCGTGGCATGGTTAATCTTGGCAAATATTTAATATAATGGCAATTGAAATGAAGAAAAGAATAATTACGTTGTAAATTCTACACCGCTGAAGACATATTAAGACGTTTAGATCAAGCATTTTGAAAATCAAAGGTGTCTATATATTTCTGGCATGTCTGTGTACATATATATATGTATATATTTATGCATATATATATTTCTATGTATATATATCTCTGTGTATGTTTGTACGTACGTGTAAATATATTCAGGTACATACTCACATTCATATTTACGAAAATAACTAGATACATAGATAAATATAGATCGATACATTAAACAGATATTCTTATTGGTACAGGCACTTGTAATATACTTAAGGTAGATATCAGTGTGTATAATGTTTGAGTAAATATAGAATAGCACCAGCTATTATTGTCTCCAAAACATATAAGTCATCATTGTGTTTGGACTGATACGATGTCCTCGGTGGCACATACCTTTGATATCCTAAGCTAAGATGAAATATTTGTTGGGATAGAGAATTTGATAAAAAGGTCCGCTTCTGAATTGTCTAAATCCTAACCAGGGTGGAAGTCGTGGTTTTGATTTTTGCTCACAGAAGAGCTAAAATCATATCCATACTATATATATGGCAACAACCTTTCGGTATGAGCAAGCGCATGTGTATTTAACGCATAATATTTGACTCTGTACTCATCTATATGCTCTTACCAGTGTGTAGTTTTATGCGAGTGTATATTACAATATTCTCTGATTTCGAAATTTTGGTTGATGTTATATATTGATATTCAATATTATTAGATTATAACAGTTGTCTACAATTGCTGCTTTATACTTTTTTATTTATTTATTATCTGATTATTGATTATGCAATTCAACCTCATCGCTATAAACATTTCTAGAATGAGAAATTGTTCTGCCATTTATATACACTAAATCAAAAAGCCCCACACATTTGAGTAAAGTTTCGTGACGTGCAGCATGCTACCCCTAGTTGTTTCAGGTGCATATGTTATCGCTGCAGTCATTGACAACTTCTTGCTCCGCCCGATTTTGACCGGTTAGAATATCTGGTTTATGGAATCTAAATGGAAATAAGGATACACCCTCATATTAGTTGAAAAACCTACAGCAACGCAATAAGATGACCTTTGACAAAATATAAAATATGTGACCTTGACTAATTTTTTAACCCCTGACCTTATGAACATAAGTCGTAAAGCATAAACATTAAGCCTCATAACTTCACAATTTGCCTTGAAGCAATATATGTATTTGATAGAAAGTTTTGTTCGGAAACATGCTTGTAGAATTTACCAGACTCCTCATACTGTATAATTATTGATTAACTTTACTGATTTTAGTTTTACACATTTATCTTTTGATTTTTAAATATTATTCCTTACCGACATAGACACATATTATTTAAACACGACTTCGTGTTATATTGAAATGAAGTAATAATAATGATTTCTAGTATTGCGCAAGGCTACAATTATTGCGGTGTTGCTCAAGGCTAAATAAGCCAGTGCGATAACTTGATTGGTCCTTTTTACATTGCCGCAGTTGGCAAAGAGAAAATCCATTATCAACGACGTTGTATCTCATAAAGAAGAAGGGGGATTTGTAATGAAAATGATCGTGTGGTATTTCCAACGCAATGCGAGTTCAAACTTCATTTTACGAACAATGAACGAGGATCTGATGTTCTTAACCATGAAATTCAACTTAATGCTGTTTATCTTAATTTTAACTATTGTCTTCCTCTATTTTGAAAGCTTTTCCATAGTTTACAACAATCATTCGGTATTTGTGATAGGGGATCATTTAAAATTCTCATTGACATAATTATGAAATTATGCCTTTGTTCTCCATTCGTGAGCGTGTTTAGCATATCTACGTATAGTCATTTATACACATTACTTCGAAATGTCCCTCACACTTGAGTAAGGTTACGCATCCTGAGCGTGTAGTTGAAGACACATGCCCAAGGTGCCACGCAGAACACCGAACGATATGGTTAGGATATCATGTCGCTGGGTTTGATTTTAATAGCCTACATTTCAAACATCATTTAAGATATTCATATACTGAATGCCAGTTTTTTATGCATGCTAAAAGATCACATCCCTTGTGAAAGAGCCTGCCTGTCTATTTGAGTGTAACGTGTATTAGCGTGTGTTCGTTGATTTGATCGTAAGAGCATTTCTTGAATTATACCTACGTCATCAGAAAATTAAGCAATACATACATAAAAGTATTATTTTTAATCTGGTTCATGTTACATTGCAGAATATTTAGATATGTGAGGTATATTTACGAGCTATGCCTATTTAGATATTTGAGATATACTTAAAAATATTTTGCACGTACCGTAGTTATAACGTTGTAAATGTATATTTCATATAATATTCGTTATTACGTTTTTAGGTTAATGTTATTCTTCCGATCTATTCATCCATACACGGAGTATTTTTATGTGTTTTAGTTCTTGAAGAACACTCTCTCAAGACGATTAAATTTAGATGGGATATAGAAGTGGTTTCATGCTGTGTTTCCGACTTCTGAATGTTTTGATACAATTTGCTCTTGCCAAGAACTATATTTGTATATGATGAGAATTTATCGTTCGCCCAGTGCTCCAGGATTTAGCATCATTTTCTTAATTTCTGGAATATTACATTGTACATTATTTTCGTTATCATATTCAACCTTTTGTGAGTAGAATATTTTTTGCATCTAATGAAGGTTTAGATTTTTGTATCTAATGAAGGTTTAGTAATTTCAAACGACCCTGGAGAATATTACATATATAGCTGGTATATCACATTAACACACGCGGGTACTTACTAATGCAGATATGCTAACGCATATATACATACATACATACGCGTGCGCACACACACATGCTCAGGCACGCACATGGACGTATACATGTATATATGAATGTACGTAGGTTGGTAGGTACTTCTATATACATAAACGGCAATTTCTGTCTGTTTGTGTCTGTGTGTGTGTGTTTGTGATTTTTATTTTTACTTTATCTACTCCGAGACTATCTAACCGATCTTGAAGAAACATGACACGTTTGTGGAGTTTATGTCAACGTGGTCACATATGCACTTGGAATTTTTAAGAAAGCGTTAATTTTCAATCAGGATCGATTTTTCAAAAATCAGTCGGATATTTTAATGCAAATTCTCATATGAATGTTATTTTCTGCCATACTCTTTAAAGTTTTCAAATGATCTTCTGGAAATTTTATACACAGATGGAATATGCGCTAAGGATTGGTTGGGTTGCAACAAATAAAATTTTACCTGGGCCACTCAAGCAAAGCGTAAGATGGTTTTAAATTAACTGATCAACAAAAATGTAGAACCGCAATGAAAAATGTTTCATGTGTATAAGCAGACATCTTATTAACGGTAATTTCATTAGCACGCATTTGTTAATTCTGCATTTCAATACAAATCTTTTTCATTTGCTAAAACCTATTATTTCAAGTCGTTGATTTAATTCCCCAACGTCTCATGTGTTAAACAGGTAAGTGCATTTTATTTCTCAAGCATTTTGTATTCAGTATTTCATGCATAACCATAGATATATTGACAATCAAACTACATTTATACAAATTAGTACTTACATGCAAGGCTTAACTTATCAGTGTATACCATCTTAAATTGCAAATACTTTTCGAGTTCAGATTTGAGTTACGTTACTACATGATCTTTAATTTTATCGAAGGTTTAGGATCTTATATCAGTCTTTTAAGATAGAGGATATTCTCACGAGGGCCTCAACTTACTAAAGAAATTTAGGCCGTCTTATCCACCATATCACTCATGAAAAAGGGGGTTAAGTCCTCAGATTGGATAATCCGGTTATTTTTGTCAAAACTTGAAGCATATGTGGGTTTAAAACCCTAACGTTATATATTTGGGTCTACACAATGTTCTTGAATCTAAATAATATGACAGCTTTGCCTTTTTGAATTATGCTACCCTTATCCTTCAACCATATTAGATTTGAAGTGAAAATACGCGATGTAACGATGAAAACGAGTAATATTGAGTCCTCTAGCTTCACGAGCTGCGCTAACGCCAATTAGGCAATCACTGGTAATTTTCCTAATCATTTAACATTTCCAATGTCACGAACAAACATTGTTAAATGCTCCATGTTGCCTCCGTAAGGATAATACATTTTATGTCATCTTTACGTCTACAAGATTCTGTTAACGTGCAGAATGACCAATCGCAGATGCCTTAATTTCATTGGATAATCTTTCAGAAAATTTCTATAACTTCACACATTAAACTTCTACATTGATGCCTTCAAAACATCTCACACACCGCACGCGTGCACACACATGTGCACTAGTGCATGCATGCACGTCCACTGCTCAACTACCAGCCAATGAAATCAGGGCATGTCTGGATCATATATTTGCAGCTTACCACTCATCTGACCAAACGATTGACATGTTTCGATTCCACACGTATTTATTTGTACTATTGTCTTGTGAATGAATTTGCTTGTGCCTTCTCTTAAGTCCTAAGTCAAGATTTCATTTTTCGTCTGAGAGAATTAGACATTGTAATTGGTACTGGGAATATCCCCGCTTTCGGTTATTACCGTATACATAATTACATAGATCCGCAAATATGAAGTTTAAATATGGTGGGCTCAAATTTTGGCTCCAGCCTAGTAATATCGGGGAGGGTTTTTTTTTCAATTATATTGACCCCAAGTAGTCTACTAGTGCTTTTCCCATCGACATTGAAATTATCAAAATCAAAGCTGACTTTGGCAGAATTTGAACTCAGTACGTAAAAACTGATGAAATTTGCTAAGCAATTTGCCCGATGTGCTAACAGTATTGCTTGCTCACTATCCTATGAAATGTACATTGGGCTCAATTCAGATATGGGCCTTTATAAATCCAGCAGTATAGATATACATTTTATTTTAGATTCGTATATCTGTTTTCTCTGATTTTTTTTATTATTTTCTGATATTGGGGCTACTGTTCATGCCAATGATAATATTAGATTCTACCCGTTTTTTGACCGTGAATAAATAATAAGGTTTTCTCATTTGGTTATCTGCCGCGTTTTATATTCGGCAAATATTATCAGAACGCCATCGCTGTGTTACAAATTGGATTGCTGACCGACCATTGTCAGTCTACTTATAACCTTATTTGTTAGGTACTGAAATCTTTTACGTGTCCTTACCATACTCCTTCTGCAATTATATTTGTAGTTAGACTCTAATAATATGCTAGTAGTGAGCATACATCATTATATGTAAGGGTTTGCGTGTTGGAGGTATATGTTAAAATCGGAAAATATAAATATATATATATATATATATATTGAAATTTTTCGCATGGTTCAGTGCCTCATGATTATTTGTAGTCTTATTGAAGGAATTCATGAATATTTAAAATGCATTATTTTGTGTGTGCGATGTTGAAACATCTAATACTCACAGTATAATTTGCACACTTCAAATATAAAGCGGTATATTTTCAGTGAGTTTATGGATAATTTTATGGCAGAAATGCAGGTTTTTCTGTTTATTTATTTGTGCGTGAAATTTACGGAATATTAAATACTGTACTTATTTCACGTACAATATCATTCAATCTGTCTTTTGATTAGCTGTGCATTTCAGCATATTGAGAGGTAATCACGGGTAATTGCTTTTTAATGATATATTGTATGCGATGTATATAAATGTATATTAGTTGAACTGATGTTGAATTATGGTTTGAGAAAGTTACAAAAAATAGCCTTTACTTTCAGAGATACGCAATCTTAAAGAAAGCCTATTGAATCGGCACTCCCTATTAACGGTCTTCCATGAAGTATCCTCCACCCTGTCCCACTAGCAAGGTGTTCTTGAAGTCAGACCTGCGGTGGATAAAACATGACACATGCCTCAAAGTCAGATCATTTTTTAGCACATTAATGTTAGTAGCAAAATTCTTAGAGTGAAAAAAAGCTCTGTAATATTCCTATTTCCCAATGTTTTCAGTAGACATTTTAACAATGTGTTTTTGAAATGCGTGTCCTATTCGAGTCTTATATTGGTCTTTTAATCAAGTGAGTTTATTCCAACTTATTGAATAACGATATAAATCAGGTCTTCCAAACTCGGTGGTGGTAGGAGGCAGAAATTTATCTTCAAAACATACATCTTGATTTAATACTTTTAAGAGACTGGCATACTGCTGTAAAACCGGATGAATATTGAACATGGGATTAGGTTTACTAGCATATCGGCCTTGAAGTAATATCGACTCTGAAAACTAAAAGCCAGAACCATACAGCAAAGTATAATATCCATAGATTTATATTTGCACCAATCCATTGCTTTGGATTGGTAATTATTTTATCCAGTGATAAAAGATGGGAGGTGAATTTGCCAGAAATTGCCAACGTGATTCTAAGAACTAGGAATCCAGTAATGAAATGGTTTCCCAAAGTATGAGCTTTATTGGAGATCTAGGCAGAATAAATTTTCTTCTAAAGAAGAACGCTGCTCACGAAAATACATATCATTAGCATGAAAGATCCATCTTGTAACAACGAAGTGTGATATGTAGAAGAAAGTATAACACTGCAAATATGTTGGTTGATTGACAGAAGAAAAATGACATTGCGGCAGTAATTGAGGAAAAACGTGGTGAAAAACATCCTTAGTTTCCCAACAAACATTATTGGGAATTCCTACATACTACATTAACACATTCATCCCCAATAAAAAAGAAAAGTAATTACCACACTGAAAACGTTTTGACGTATCTGGATGAAACAAACAACCACTAGAGTGGGAATAAAGCACACTACGATCCTAGCATGCAATACTCTCATTTTATGATATATCACTTTCAAGTTAGGCTCCATACAAGAAACGTATGCAAAGTATCTTCTGGATAAAATAACAAAGAGTTATAACAGTTGCTGTTATACGCTGCATATGCGCAACATGAACATAATATCATTCTTAATTATCAACTATGAGCTATGATCGTGTACCTTGAGTAATAAGGCAAAAAATACATACGACAAATTTTAAACAACCAATAAATATAATGGTATTCTTTTATATGCATTGAAATATCATATAATGAGGAAAAAAGTTGAAAAAAAGAAGTAATACGGCCGACATTATTATTTCGAGCCAAAATATACTATAAAAAGGTTGTATGTAAGGCGTCAAATTGACATTAACTCTTTGAGCCCTGACCTCCAGAACCTTATTTTACCATATACCTGGCACTCCACCGGCGCCATGGTATGGAGTGGTGGTACGGTAGAGAGAAAAGTAAGCCATCCACCGGTAAACCGGTGTTACAGGCTCAAAGGGATAATAATATACTTCAGAATCTAGATGGGAAAACATCCATTGACAATTACAGTGGAGTTTACATATATTCAACCGAAAATGCAATAGGCAGAATATATTAATGCACGTAGATTACCGAGATTACACCTTTACTCCATAATATATATGCCACAAGTAAATATATAATGGATTAATACAATTTGTTAAAAGATACAAAATATATGAAACAACCTGCATATGTTAATTTTAATTAATTGCAATAACTAGTACAGCATTACACACGCACGCACGCGGACAAACACGTATACGCTCAAGCATATGCATTGACGTTCACGTATATATATATATATATGTGTGTGTGTGTGTGTGTGTGTGTGTGTGTTTGTATGTATGGGTGAGCGTGTGCGTGTGTGTGCAGGTATGTTTGTACGTATGTATATATATATATATGTCATGTTTTCAGATAAAAAATTATCTCTTATACAATTTTTTCTTAAATTAAAAACTGCTTCAGGCTTATTCTTGGTATCAGAAGAATAAGTGACAATAAATATAATGGCGAAGACAACTTCCAAAGCTGGGGACAGAGCCCAGGTACATTTCGCTGTCATCTACTTTTCATCGTCATCCACGCGGCGGGCAGCCGTGAGTGAATGAGGTTGTGAGTTGCGTCCGTTCGTTGAAAGAATTGTAATGCACCTAATATTAGTGTAGAGAAATACAATATTAAGTAATATACGTTAGTGATAAACAGTGAACTGATATGACTTATCCGCGTTTGTAAATATAAGTTACTTTATTCGTAATAAATTGTAAGCACTCATACATTTTGTTATGGGGCATTAGGATATAGATCTCCCCATGTTGTGTTGGTAGCCCTGACAAAGTTGCAACACCATGTTTATAACCTCTCAGTTTTTATAATGTTATGTGCTTTGTATACTTATTTTGTGACCAAATATAATGCCTTCGATAGCTATTTCTTCCTTTTTTCTTTTGTTTGTGCGGGTGCGAAGTGACTTCTGTGATGTGTTCTTCCTAGACCTGTGAAATGGCATCCTCGTGTTCAGGTTGGTCAAGCTAAGAAAAGATTTTCATGTGTGTCTTGCAGGCTCCATGTCCAATCAAATCGTGGGAATTGGTGAGTTTAAAGCGTGTTTTTCTTTTTATGTACAGTGTAAGAGTTGTAATTTTTACAACGATGTAGAGTGCAGCATTAGTAATTCAAGAAGTTCCATTTTTTTCGCAAAGAGCACGAATTCATACCAGAAGATCTGACCACTTCGTTGATAAGGTAATCAAATTCTATGATAAATGGTTTACAGAAAAATTTCACTAGAACTACAGGCAAACGTTCGACGGAAATGATGGACGATCTCTTTGACAGAGCTCATTCAGATGTTTTGAGTCAGATGAAAATTGAAGTGGATAAGAATTTCTGAATGCTTCAGCACCAAAATGTACGACCGGGCACCATGGTTGATATAGATCAAAAGCTAAAGCACAAAGAAGAAAGTGCACTGAAGCACATTGTTAGTAAAAACAGGCCTTATGAAGAAATGGAACATAATTTCACTATTCATCAGTTTGCTACGTCAGAAACTGATGATTCAATATGAAGCAGTCACAATTCTGGTGGTGGTGGTACCGTCAGTGAAAATTCCTCTGTCTTCATTCAGCAAATAGCAGCAACAACCACAGCAGCAGCAACAGTTCCAGCAACTTGAGGTATATTGCAGATTTTTATTCCCCGTCTGAGGTACAAAATCACTGACAAAAATGGGGTTTACATATTAATGGCTGCTGCAAAAGCTTCGGACGTGATACTGTAAACCTGGTAATAAATCGACCTTCTTTTCAACGTCTTAGAAAAAAATTACATACACACAGAAATGTAGCACAAATGAAGGAAAATTCCCAGTACTCACAGGCGTTGAAAAGCTTGATTGACTGGCAATAATAGTAACTTTTCAAGGCAAGAAGCAATTATTGGGTGTTTCTGAAATTCCAACATCTTCAGGAGAACAGCAAGCCATGGCTATAACCGACGAAATTCAGGCACTTAACTGTGATACGATACCAAGCAACAGAGGTTGAGTAAATGGTGTCTGCACAAATCTAGAAAATAATGTTCAAACGCGACCTGTTGTACTTACCTGCCGTCATCACTTTTTGTAGTTGGTTTTTAGGAGCTGTTTCGACTCATTGATGAGTACAACGTCTGGTTCAGATCTGGCACTTTTCAAAAGATTTAGAGATACCTGGACGAATCCGAACAAGAAGGTAGCAATGAAGTGCCTGACGATGCCCGCTCTACCATTCTTGGATTTCTGGAATACTACCTTTCTATGCAGAAACAACAGTGAGATGATTACCGAGAATTGTTGGAGTTAACGATGATCTTTCGTGGCGGAATTCTGAAGAACGGGATATCGATTCGTACACCAGAAGCTGTATATCATTAGGTGGATGTCAAAAGCAATTTATGCATACAAGATATACCTGTTCAAAATCAAATACAGCTGTCTCCTGCGGAGGAGATCTATGTATTTTTGTTGCGCGAGTGTACGTTCGAGTCAGTTTTCGTCATCAGAAGCAATTAAAACACCTTATCATGATTTCTTATTCATGTTTCAACTGATAAATTATCACGATATTCATCCAGAAATCAGTAAGGCTGCTGCGGAAGAGTTTTCTAACTATCTGTGGTACTTACCTCCCGAAATTGTGGCTCTATCCGTATTTGATGACAATGTTCCATCAGAGGTTAAGGCAAGTATTGCTCCAGGTATGCTGGAAGCAGATAAAGGTGAAGAAGACGAAGTAACTAAACAGGTACATTCTGCACCAACATGACTTTTCATCCTTTACAAACATGGGTTTTCGTCTATTGTAACTCCTGGGGGAAAAAAACGTTCTTCATGATATTTTCTATCAGCACCGATTTCCTCGACAGCACCGATTTCCTCGACAGAGACCCTTCAATATGGAAGGATGATCCTGGTTATATAAAAGGATTAGAAAAACTTGAGAAGACAGTTGTTGTGAATGATGCTGCAGAAGGAAGTACCAAATTCATACAGGATTACAACAACATTCTCACAAAAGATGAAACTCAGAAACAATTTGTTTTACAAATCGTTACCGAAAACCGTACAACATACCCAACTACCACTAAATCCCCACTTATGCAAAACTAATATTCAATATTCAGTGTTCAATGTTCACATTCTGTTTTTGATAGTATAGAAATTATTTTTGTAAATAAAAATGTGTTTCCCTTTTAGAAGTTGTGTGGTTTATTAAGGAGACCTAATATTTCTTAATTTTGTCATGTTAATTCAGGAATTTATTTCAAATTAGCTTTAACTAAAATTGATTTAGGACGTTTTTAAACATTTGCTGAGGATGTCGGAATGTGTCCACATGAATTTCTCTACGAAGAAAAAAGAAAAGGGTCGAGATAGGGTATAGTATACCGGTTTTGAACAGAATCAATCGTTCTAATATCAAGGCCTTTGAAGGTCGCCTAGCAGTTATACGATTGAGCTGAAATTTTGCATGCTCTGTTTTTTGTTGATTGCAACAGGGTTAGGTAGTGGGAGCAGCAGAATTTTGATTTTCCCCAAGTTACCTATTACTAAGTGTCACCTTAATGTTTATGTATGCATATAATTAAATAGATTGAATTGACGAGAGAGGAGATGCCTAGGAAAATATTTACAAAGTTATCTATAGATAAAAAAAGAATACAACACTTAATTCACTCCATTCGTTGAAAAAATAATTTTCAATTGTAAAATTTTGGCAGGATGATCTTATTTCTGGCATCTTTATTTTGCAGGATTATAGTTTAATAAAGTATGAAAATGACAGTCATTATCCTAATATGCACTAAATTGTATTTCAATGATTATGCTCGTACACACAGCGAGTCATATTGCACATGCACAAATGCATGTATACTCAAGTGTGTGTATCTGAGTGGTATAAATAAATACATGCATACATATATATATGTGTGTGTGTGTGTGTGTGTGTGTGTGTGTGTGTGTATTTGTCCATTTATACGCCGAACTATCCAGCTATCATTCCATGGAGCCATACATACACATACATACGTATATACGTTTGTGTGTGTGTGTATTTGTGTGTTTGTGTGTGTGGGGGGGAGTTTGTGTGTGCGTGTGTTTGTGCGCGCGCATGTGTATGTATGTTTTAGGTACAGTATTGCCGAATAGGGAGGTAGCCTTGGAATCATGAGTGAAATATTTAGATCACAATATTTTGAATCACAGAGAAGTGACATTTCGTAAAACCTCGAGAAGTATGAGTTGTAAGTATATACATGTTGGAAATATATATCAAGAGTGCCTGTGTGGTAAGTAGCTCGCTATCAACCACATGGTTCTGGGTTCAGGTTCAGTCCCACTGCGTGGCACCTTGGGCAGGTGTCTTCTACTATAGCCTCGAGCCGACCAAAGCCTTGTGAGTGGATTTGGTAGACGGAAACTGAAAGAAGCCCGTCGTATATATGCATATATA
>NC_068983.1:19539319-19541602 GCF_001194135.2 Octopus bimaculoides | reverse complement strand
ATATATATGGGTGTGTGTGTGTGTGTGTGTGTGTGTGTGTGTATCTGTGTTTGTCCCACCAGCATCGCTTGACAACCGATGCTGGTGTGTTTACATCCCCGTAACTTAGCGGTTCGGCAAAAGAGATCGATGGAGTAAGTACTAGGCTTACAAAGAATAGGTCGTAGGGTCGATTTGCTCGACTAAAGGCGGTGCTCTAGCATGGCCGCAGTCAAATGACTGAAACAAGTAAAAGAGTAAAAGGGATATATATACCTGGAAGACCGTTAAGAGATTGTGCATCTGATTTGAAGGTGTATCAGAGAGAGAAATTGATGCATTTGAGAATTGCATTAAATGTACACATGTATAGGAATATTCAACCACATACGCTATAATTCTATAAGCGTGGAGGTTCAGTTTACCAGAAAACGTTATATTTCTGTCCAGAAATTCTGACCGAGTTCCATTGTATGTATGTATGTATGTATGTATGTATGTATGTATGTATGTATGTATGTATGTATGTATGTATGCATGTGTGCGTGTGTGTATGTATGCATATATGTATCTATATATGAATATATGCATATATGTTTGCATGCATGCATGAATGAATGAATGAATGAATGTATACCTACACATAAATTTGCGCATATAAAAAATATGCACATAGATATATAGATATACCAGCACATTTATATCCAAATAGAGATAGAATGGAGAAACAGTGATGTAAATTAACTTTAAAAATTGTAAATCTTACGCGCAAATTATTAGGTATACATTTATCGATATGTGCAATATTAGACCACGATCTGCACTCAATAATATGCATTACACTTCTTTGACAACATCACTATTTTTAATTCATATCTGGTTATTCAATAATAAATAATTTTATTGGAGTTCAATACCATCAATTTTACCAATAAATGTTTATTATATGCAATGAAAAGCCGCCATATTTAATATCTTTCTATTTCAAGACTTCAATTTAAGAAGAAAAAATTAATTAAAAAATACAAATATAAAACAAACGTATAATGAGTAATTCTATGAATTTTATTTCGTCTCGATATTAATCTTGTGTTTACACATGAGAAATATAGACAAGTGAGATATATTCGATAATAAAACGACGTTTTAATTAATTTTTGCAACACTTTATGATGGATGTATTACAGGGAATGATAGCAAAAATGAAGACTATGATGTTTGAATAACCGATATTGAATTTTATGAGACACTACTTGGAATATTTTCAGTTTGTACGAATGTATTTCTATTGTTATTTGCATTAAACTGATTGCAGTATTTTTACCGGAATCTGAGTATTTAAATTAAAGGGGCCTTTTATTATTACATTTTGTTTTATATATATCTTGGTATTTCATTTGATCTACCAACAAGATATGTTTGAATTCATAAAATTGATTCATATATAGTACTTTCATGATGTTAATTCGATCGATTAGTTTCTATTTAACAATATATTATATTCGATTATAATTTGTTTGGAACTAAATCTATCCGTTAGCAATTGATAGATAACCATGGTATTGATTGGCGTGTTTGTATCTTAAAATAAGACTCAAGATTTTTCTGCCTTGCAATTTTTTATTAGATTCTTTAGCATCAAAAAGAAAAAAAATATTTGACTGTCAATAAAAAAAATGGTGGAATTTATTCGGGCTATTGTTTGAAGAGATCTAATTCTATTAAACTACTATGTATTGTCCCATCTTAGTTACATAAGAGTACAATAAAATAGCTACAGAAAAACAAGAGATGTGTATGGATACAGAAGGAACGAGAAGGGAATTAAAAGAGATATACAGAATGTGAAGATAGAATAAAATCTGATGCAGGAGAAATCACTAATGATAGAAATAACACTTTTAAATAGGAGCATCCATTTGTGGAAAAACAAAACTGAGCTGACTATGTAAGAAACGTAACGTAATAGTTTGAGATTGTTATCTGCAATACATTCGGATTTCAGATCATTGCTCTCATAAGAGGAGCCACATTTTGAGGTCTACTAAGCTACGTTATTGTAGCTTAATATAGACATACACATACTTATGTACACCTACAATCATGTCGTCACACAAAGACACGCGTATATGAATTTCCATGTGCGTGTGCGTATGTTGTATTTATGTGCATATTTGTCAACTTTATACAAAATGAAATCGTTAGGAAGTATTGAACCGCTGGACAATTTTCGATACAATTTACCAAGTTCGTTTCCTTAGAATAAACTATAAAAATTAATTAAGTATAAAGAAACTATATATA
>NC_068983.1:19535432-19539037 GCF_001194135.2 Octopus bimaculoides | reverse complement strand
TATATATATACATATACAGAGACAGACAGACAGACAAACAGACAGACAGAGGGAGAGAGAGAGACACACACATACAGACAAACAGATAGATAGATACATTGATTGATTGATTGATTGATAGATAATAAGATAGACAGATTGATGGATAAGTAGGTGAGTGTGTGTGTGGCTATTTGGTATGTGTATTGGCTGGATTTGGTGACTAGAATGCACTTCTGGTACTCTTTTGTGGGTTAATGAATCCCAATGCAAATGTATTTGAATTTGATAGTTTATATTTATGATGAATTTTAAAACAATGTTTATGAAATAATAATTCTCATTTACAATCTAGGATGAAAGTGATCATAGTCAAGAGATATAAAAGAAATAGACACTACAAGATACACCATTGCTTTGATAAACCCAGATAGCACTCTAATAAAATAGCTAACTCATTCTTCAATGTTTATTAGAATATTATTTCCTCGTAAGATTGTAGTGAGGTTTATTTGTTGCAGCCTGCAGATATCATGAAAGATCACTGTGATTCCCATAGATATTAATGCTAGTCTCGAAACTTTGATGGATGAATATGTCATTAGTAAGTTATGTCTTTATGTTGGCGAGTAATTTACACTGTATTTTTACATATTTTCTTCAAATTTTGGCACAAAGTTAGCAATTCCGGATGAGGGCATAACTCAATTACATCGACCCCAGTGCTCAGGTGATACTTACTTTATCGGACCCGTAAAGATAAAAGGCAAATTTGATCTCGACTGAATGTTAGCTCCGAAAAAGAAGAAAGGCTCCTTATTAATTTACCTGACGTGATGACGATTCTGCTAGATGGCCGCCCTTGTATTTGTAAATATTGTAATATCGTCTAACATTTAGTACTTTCATACATAAACGTCAAATTTTCTAGGTACTTTGTAGTTCATTAATGTCTTTCCTTCTTGTGTTTTCCCCGTTAGATTTGCGTTGCAGCATGTGGGCGCAGTGCACTACAACTGATTCGTCTGGATAAACAGTGAATCCATGGTAAAATAACGTACTAATATGTCTAATATAACATTATTAAGACTTACACATTTCAAAGCGAGTTATTCACTTGATACTTTTCAGTTATAATTTTGTCTTTTATATTATCCGTGTTGGTTTGTTTCAGAGTTAAATATCTAAAACTTCTTTAATGCATTCATCTATTCTAGTGTTTGCATAACTTCAAATCCTATTAAGAATGGATTGATTATTTTGATATGTGCAGTGTTTCACAAATCTGTATCATTATGTTTTCGTTGGATTGTTCTATTGTAAGGTCTCTTAATTTGTCAGACAAATTCTTGTTGATCAGCGTTTGATTTTTTTCCTGCATTTGCCTGTCCATTGCTTCATTTGTAGACGAAGATCTGTAAGAACATCCACGTAGGGATTCTACTAGCAACATTTATTCTCTCTGTAGAAATATCATATTTGCTTCGATGAATATTTCGCAGTTTATTGTAAACGTGTATGGTGTATGTGTTATTTTCTACAAAGAGATATGTCTAGAAATATAGAAATCTTATTGTTACGATTTTTGAAGCATTTACATATGCATAACATTATATCTATATAATTTGCAACAAAACAGACAATTAGTGAGCAGTTCAACACATATATAATAGTACGATGCTAAACATACATTATACACAAAACATAAGGTGAAACAAGTTTGACGACGGTCAGCATTTAATGTTTGAAATGTGACTTCATTGTCTATAAATTACAGCCATGAAGCCTAGGTTGTATCTACGCTGAATGATTGTATTAAAAGACAACATAACTTCAGCGTAATCAATGTTTATAAACATTCAGTGTAGGTATAGTAAGATCACTGTCGTAATCGATCTACACGTAAATCATTTGAAAATATGAATATGATCATTCGATTAAGAAACAAACATCTAAAACACATAGATGCTACTCACCATGCTTAAAAATTGTTAATTGCAGTTCTATAACATTTGTTGAACCGCATTCATGCATGTGTGTGTTTGTGTGCGCGTGTGTGTATATTATACATGTGTGTGTGTGTGTGTGTGTCTTCAAATATTATGCATACCAACACATTTACATATACATTCACAGACTTTAGTCGCAAAAGGAATAAATAAATGCGACATACATCCATGACCTGATCTTTGAGATATCTATGACCAAGGATAAAACGAACAACGGGATATGTTATAAAATATATGAAAGACAAAAGGGGATGAAGATATTGGAATATGCCTATTATGTAATACTGGATAGCGAAAACAAAAACAGATTATACAATACTTGATTGGGAAAGCTATAATTGTTTCGACAATATCTATATCAGCTGTTCCTATTAGACACATAAAGAGGATAAAATGAGCACTACAGTAGATCAAAATAGCAGTTATCCACTAAATATGCAGAAACCTTCCAAAATATTAAGAAAAACATTATATGGGGTCCTAGTAACTCTTCCGTATAATAGCTATATTACACTCGAATCAGCTGTGAGACGTGTATGGAAGTTGAGTGGAATAGACTTGAAAATGAATTTTAGAAACAGGAAGAAAAACAAAGAAGAAGGAAATGACCTCCCGATAAAATTTCCAAGTACAAAATAGCACACAACAATGAGCCAGCTGTTGTGATATGCTTGAATATATTCCGCTGAAAGCATTTACAAAAAAAAAAAAATATATAATCGTGCTCTTCTTACGGAATATATTTTCTATATTTACTTGTTTAAAAAATACATCAAACAATTTTATGGTAAAAATTGACATTTACCGTTCCTTTGTGAATTCTCGTGCGGACATCGTTGATGCAAATAAGCATAATAGAATGGAACTTTGGCAATTCAATGTGTTGCAACGAAATTCTGGTGGATGAGAAGTCCAGCAGAATTTCGTCACATTTTATTAGTAGAAACATATTTTTGTGCGTATTATATTTACAAATAATATAGAATATATCTATCTATCTATCTATCTATCTATCTATCTATCTATCTATCTATCTATCCATCTATCTATCTATCTATCTATCTATATATATATATATATATTCACACACGTATATATACATGTAAGTATACATACATATATATATATATATGTAAATGTCTGTTTACGGCAATGTGAAAAATGTAAATACTTGCATGTATATTTATATATATATACACATGTACATATATGCACATGTAATATATATATATATGTCTGTGTGTGAGCGCGCATGCGTTCGTGTGTATATGCGTGTGAGTATGTGCCTATGTGTGTGTGTGTGTGTGTGTGCAAACGTGTACATAGATTTTCTTATATGTGTGTAATGGATGTATATTCAATCGGGATTATAAAAGTTTGAAACGAATAACTGAATTCTAAGATTAAAAGTGCATGTTTGTTTGTCTTGCTTCTCTTTTGCTCTTTCTCCCCTTCTCTTCCTGCTGCTGTATATGTGTGCACATATATACATATGAGCACTTACTATTTTTGCGCGTGAGTATCAGATTATTGAGTACACACACACACACACACACACACACACACACATACATATACATATACATATACATGTACATGTGTGTATATATATATATA
>NC_068983.1:19529592-19532365 GCF_001194135.2 Octopus bimaculoides | reverse complement strand
ATATATATATATATATATATATATACAGGTATGTATATTTATATATATGAATATATATATATATATATATAAATGTATATATATTTAAATATACATATACATATGTATATATATGAATATACAAAATGCACCCATGCAAACGTACACGCAAACAAACGCATTCACGTACATACGCACACACTCACGTTCGCGCGCGGACACACAGTGATAATGGAAAGCAAACTGAATTTAGTAGTATTCCTACTTATTTATGTTGTGTCGCGTACATGTTGATTTTAGTCTATGAACGTTCACATGTTAAAATGTGTTTAAGCCAACTCAATATGCATAGAGTGGGGATCCCGTTGCAAAATATCCTTCCTGTTAAAAAGACCAGATTTCTTCTGACGTGTTTTGATATTAAAGGGAACATTCTGATCATTAGTGATATGATGCAATTAGACTGACATCAAAAACAAAGCAAGGAATTATGCATAATTTGGCGTTCACTGGGATGCGAATGCATCGCGAAACTGCGTAGATGATAATGATAGGGTATTCCGTCTATGGTTTTGGATAGTTTCATGCATAAATTTTAAATATGCGAACTGTAGGTAAACTTAAAAAAAAACTAGGAAAAAAAGGGACCTAACAAGCGGAAGATGAACGCACCATTTCCGGAACGGAAAGAACGATAAGCACGAATTGAAAGGTGCAGGTATTAACAATAAGTGATATAAGTCTCATCAGAAAAGAAAATGTGTTGTAGAATAATCTGTTAGATTTAGCCAAGATGTGGTTATGGGAGACATGTATAATTGAGGATGCGATTCCAAAACATTAGATTATAAGATGCGATTCCAAAACATAGGCCTATTAGCATTGAAAGTCGCCGTTCACCATTTTCTTGATACGAAACAGAAAATATGAGTTGTTCGTGTTTAGGTGTGTGTTCTCAAGCAGCAGTTAGCAAAAATCATTCAATGCCCTCGTGTAAAACACTCGCAACATGATAAAAAAATTCACTCTTTGATCTTCGACGGGTCGTAACAGGCACTGCAATGCGATTCCTATTAGATATGTGCAGACTTTTCGTAACGTTTGCCAAATATTTCACAAGAATGGCAGACTGAAGATACAAAGTTCTGCGTCGAAAAATACAAAACTCTGCGAAAATCTGACACTGGCTGCTGAAATAATCTTTTCTACTCAAGGCACAAGGTCCGAAATTTTTGGGGAGGGGTGCTATTCGATTAGATCGACCCCAGTACGTAACTGGTACTTAATTTATCGACCCCGAAAGGATGAAAGGCAAAGTCGACTTCGGCGGAATTCGAACTTAGAACGAAATACCGCTAAGCGTTTCGCCCGGCTTGCTAACATTTCTGCCAGCTCGTCGCTTTTAGCTGCTGAAATAATAGATATATGAATTGGTTGTACCAGAAGAAATCTCCTGGACCGGATGGTCTGCCATTGGAACTCTTGAATGACATGACAGATACGTTCACTTCTATCTTGGCATTACCACGACTGGCAGCGGACTGGGCTCATTCCCAAATCTATGAACCAAAATGTGGCGACGCTGCTGAGAAGCGTTCGAAAATGAGGGTGGTAATAAATAATTTTAAGTCCATAATATTTTGAATGACTAAAAGTTTTCGCAGAAATGATCTTCAAAAAACTTGAGTGTCATCTGCAGTGTTGTGAGATGTGCACAAAACTATGAGATACCCTGCAGATCTATGCATAACAACCCCCATTTAATGCGGTTGTTGGAAAGCAGATTAGGACTTAATATCACTTTGATGGGGTTCAGTCAATTTAGACTTCGACAAGATCGTCTATAAATACACCAGGACTGTCTTAAGAATGGTCGGTTTCGAACTTAGATTACAATAATGTATAGCGACATGTTTTCTATCTCCAACACTATTACTACTACAAACACGCGCACTTAACACTCTCAGTTACAACTGCCATCATCTCACAACGATGATGACTATGGTGACGATGACGACGGCGATAGTACCACGACGACCACGACGACCACGACGACCACCACTAGCAACAACTACCACCAGGATCATTATCAATAGTAACAGTATCATAACCACTAAAACTACTACCATCAACTATACTACCGCCAATACCATCCTTAGTTATTATCACCTAACCCTAACCCTAACCCTAACCCTAACCCTAACCCTAACCCTAACCCTAACCCTACACCCCTGCAGCTGCTATCACCTGTAGCAAAACTAAACTAGCAGTCCCCGCCACCGTCTCTACCACCAATATCCTCTCCAATTTCACCCCTCACCGTCCTCCTCCACCACCACCGCCACTATTATCATCACCACTAACTACCACCTCACAACCCATGTGTCTAGAATAATACTTTAATCCGTCCCTTGTGCCAAAACGCCTGCTGCTACGTCATTAAGCCTTAGACATGTAAAACAACAACAACAATAAAGTTCATAGCTACCGCCCCGAACTCGTACACTAAAAAAAGAACATTCTCACTTTATCTTTAATACACGCACGCACGCACACACACACACACACACACACACACACACACAGACACGCATACACACAAACACTTAGGTATATATATATATATATATATATATATATGTGTGTGTGTGTGTGTGTGTGTGTGCGTGCGCGCGTCTATTTATGTTCGTATATATGTATGTACGTAGATAGGCATATCTGATACATGTGAGCGTCTGTATGTACATATATGAGTATTTGCATGTATAAATGTATGCATATAGGCATTTGTATG
>NC_068983.1:19528909-19529582 GCF_001194135.2 Octopus bimaculoides | reverse complement strand
TATATATATATATATATGCAATTTTTTTTAAAAATCTACAAATATAAAGTTTGTATGTAGCGGATTTCTTCATATGTTTTATTGTCATATATAATTTTTCTTTCATTTCATTTATTTTACTTTTGTGGGTGGGAGTTGGGGTGTGTGGGCGTGGGTGGTTGCGTGTGTGTGTGGGGGGGATGGCGCGAGCGGGTGGAGGTAGGTATGGAGGGGGCTGCTATTGTTTCTTTCGCTTTCTTTGTGGGATTTTCTAAGACCCTACATACCTGGGAGGGCTCCTAAGTAAAATCACCTGAGTCGAAAGAATTTTCTTCAAACTGGACATGAATTGCACCATGTAATACCTTCGCTTAATTACCTATATACTTTTCTTGCTCCCTTTTTTGTTGTTATCGCTGTCGATGTTGTTCTTGTTTTTATGGGTCTTTTTGTTTTTTCTCTTTCCGTGTCTTTTATTTTTAGTTCTCATCAGGTTACCGCTAGAGGTAACCCGATGAGAAGGTATGGATAGAAATAAGTCTGCGGGACGTACACACACACACACATATATATATATATACATTCATACACATAAATACATACATACAAGCATACATACATGTACATACATATATACAAACATATATACCTACAAACATATATACATACACACATATATACATATATGTGTATA
>NC_068983.1:19527521-19528565 GCF_001194135.2 Octopus bimaculoides | reverse complement strand
TATATATATATATATATATATATATAATATATATATATATATAATATATATATATTACATATATATGTGTGTATATTTGTATATATATATACATATGTATACTCGCACATATATGCATAGCCAAATTTGTATATAAAATATAAAAATATACATACAAACATATATATATATATACATGCATGCATGCACGCATACATGCATACATATATTCATGCATACATAGATGCATACATGTATGTGTACATACATACATACATACATACATACATACAAAGACAAACATACACAAATTAAAGTTCTCACAAAGCGGATGACACCGGGCATCTTTGCAGGATATAGTATATGTTTTGTTAATTGTTAGTTGTATACTACAAGGTGAACAAAGGTCAGAGCACGGCAGAGTGCCGGATTTTGATGTGATATTATCATCAAATAGGAAACGTATACGTTGTTTGCATCTGGAGTTGCAACATATTTTTAATTCACTGAGGATACCAAGCCAGACCAATGCTACGAAACAAAAGAAAATCGTCGATAAGCAGATGAGCTACCAGGAGACTTTGAAAGATCTAAGATCTTAATCCTTGGAATAAAGCAGAGTAAGCGCGTTCGCATACACACATATAGATAGATTAAAGTAAAAATGAAAAAGCAAAACGTTTGGCATCATTTGAAAAAGACAATTTAGATAGAAAACATAAATATGTTCTCTATCTAAATTAAATGTCCTTTTCAAGTAATACCAAACGCTTTGCCTTTCCATTTTTACTTTAATAGATACTATCTGCTCAAGGAAAAAACACTACTAGCCACCCCTGATAGGCAACCTCAACATCACACTTCCCTCGCATTTCAAACGAGAGTTTTAGTGGTAAGCCTAACTGAACACTCATACTACATGCCTAATACATAACATCAGCTGACAAAAGGTACTTGTATATTGCCTGTCCGTCTATCTGTCTATCTAAGTTTCTCCTCCATCTGTGTATGTATATATACATATATACATACATACAAACATATATATATATATATATATATATA